>NC_041394.2:344909764-345154764 GCF_900747795.2 Erpetoichthys calabaricus | reverse complement strand
AGGTTCCAGTTATGACCATTACACGTAGAATTTCGAAATGAAACCTGCCTAATTTTTGTAAGTAAGCTGTAAGGAATGAGCCTGCCAAATTTCAGCTTTCTACCTACACGGGAAGTTGGAGAATTAGTGATGAGTCAGTCAGTGAGGGCTTTGCCTTTTATTAGTATAGATGCACATATATATATATATATATATATATATATATATATATATATATATATATATATATATACTTTTATTTGTACTTCCTTAACTTGTGGAGGGTGTATCCTGTAGCAAAGCCCTAACTTTTCTCGTGAAAGCCCGTTTCAGTCAAGAAGTCTTAAAAACAGGTGTAAAGATATTGACAATAAGCTACGCAAACCCACCAAGACATGGAATCGTTTAAATCAAGTATCGTTAGATCTTCCCTTCTTAAAGAGAAGTAAGGCAGTACTTATAAGCTTACATATATATATATAGACATATACATATATTTATATCTATATCTATATATGTATATCTATATATCTATATATATCTATATCTCTATATACATCTATATATATATATATATATATATATATATCTATATATATATCTATATTTCTATATACATCTATATATATATATATATATATATATATACATATACATATATATATATATATATATATATATATATATATATATATATATATATATAAATATCTATCTATCTATATATATATATATATATATATATATATATATATATATATATATATATATATATATATATATATATATATATATATATATATATGTAAATCCCCGCGAAGTACTGCTTTTAAATTGTTATTAAGAAGAAAACCTTTTTAAATTGAGGGAAAATATACCAATTACAATTTGTTAAGGATCTGTTTTTTTGTGAAGCAGCCTTAACACAGCTTTTCCGCGTTTTATAAAGGAACGCCATATAAGGTCTTCGTTTTTCCTTGCTTTGCCAAGGAAGGAGCCTTTTTATTAAATCCAAGGGTTCTTTGCTTTTTTTTTTTTCTTTTTTTACGATTGTTATAGTTCTGTTTGTATACCACGTTGTCAGTTCAGCACTCTGGTTGTAATATGACCAAGCTTACTGTTAAGAATGCAACGTATAGTTGTACAGGAGAAAAGCAATCTTGCCTGAAATGAATGGCAACCTTTTGTAGGTCTATGAACTTAATTTAAACTTTAGGTTTACACAGTGCTTTCTTTCCGAAGTACTTGCACTCATGAATATGTCTGTATGCGTCAGTCGCTCAAATCCACGCACTTCGCAACGGCGAAGTACTGTTTTTAAATTTTTATTAAGAAGAAAAGAAAACCTTTTTAATTTGATGGAAAATATACCAATTACAATTTGTTAAGGATCTGTTTTTTTGTGAAGCTGCCTTCACTCGAGTGATCACTTCGAGCTGACTTGCTGGCTAACCATAAGCGTTACCTGGTAGGTAACCACCCATACAATCAGATTGTGAATCAGACTACGAATGCTGTGAACGTAATTACCCCGATTTACATGCTGTTAAATAAACGAACCACACGCAGTGGCGCAATTTTAGGGGCTTTGCCTCTAGCGCTGACGTCCGAGGTTCGATTCCTGTAAGGGAGTGAAGTGAGTGGGTGGTTATCTACCAGGTAAAGCTTATGGTTGGATAGCAAGTCAGCTAACATCAGCCACGGTGCCTTCATTTGTGAGAAGCAGATCATAGAATGGTTGAAAATAGTTTACTGTCAAATAATGCAAAGAGTACGCGACATGTGTTTCCCCATTATTCTTGGCTCATCAGGCATACACACTCACTGCACTCGCTTACGGTAATGGAACCTCGGACGTCAGTGCTAAAGTATTGCTTTTAAATTTTAATTAAGAAGAAAAGAAAACCTTTTTAAATTAAGTCTTAAAAAGAGGTGTACAGTGATCCCTCGCTATATCGCGCTTCGCCTTTCGCGGCTTCACTCCATCGCGGATTTTATATGTAAGCATATTTAAATATATATTGCGGATTTTTTGCTGCTTCGCGGGTTTCTGCAGACAATGGGTCTTTTAATTTCTGGTACATGCTTCCTCAGTTGGTTTGCCCAGTTGATTTCATACAAGGGACGCTATTGGCAGATGGCTGAGAAGCTACCCAACTTACTTTCTCTCTCTCTCTCTTGCGCTGACGTAGCGGGGTGTGAGCAGGGGGGGCTGTTTGCACACCTAGACAATAGGGACGTTGCTACCTTCTGTGTGCAGCTGCTTCCTGAAGGACATGCTGCACGGTGCTTCGCATACTTAAAAGCTCGAAGGGCACGTATTGATTTTTGCTTGAAAAACAAACTCTCTCTCTCTCTCTCTCTCTCTCTCTCTCTCTCTGTCTGCTCCTGACGGAGGGGGTGTGAGCTGCCGCCTTCAACAGCTTTGTGCCGCGGTGCTTCGCATACTTAAAAGGCAAACAGCCCTATTGATTTGTTTGCTTTTGTCTCTCTCTATCTCTGTGACATGATCTGTTCCTGACACGCACTCCTTTGAAGAGGAAGATATGTTTGTATTCTTTTAATTGTGAGACGGAACTGTGATCTCTGTCTTGTCATGGAGCACAGTTTAAACTTTTGAAAAAGAGACAAATGTTTGTTTGCAGTGTTTGAATAACGTTCCTGTCTCTCTACAACCTCCTGTGTTTCTGCACAAATCTGTGACCCAAGCATGACAATATAAAAATAACCATGTAAACATATGGTTTCTACTTCGCGGATTTTCTTATTTCATGGGTGGCTCTGGAACGCAACCCTCGCGATGGAGGAGGGATTACTGTAAAGATATTGACAATAAGCTGCGCAAACCCACCAAGACATGCAATCATTTAAATCAAGGCGCGAGTCGAAAAACATCATCCCATAATATTATTTAACGATTAACACATTTCTATATGTATTGTAAGCATACAATACAACTGATAATATGTTGCGCTTATTTATCTGGTGTACCGACATTTTTGCGCATTTAACGGCTGAAATGTAACGTGGTTTGTGCCCTTCAGAATGAAAACAGTTTGCATTTACCTTTTTAATAAAAGGCGAGCTTTTAAGCCTGAGAAATCACCCTGTAAATGCACACGTTTAATTGCACGTGTTAATATGTATGCTTACGCAGTATTAAAAGACACTCAAAAATTAACGTCATTTACCTTCGTTCCCACATTTGACTCGTGCTGTAAATCTCTTCCTTGTTTTTAGTTCACGTGATTACGTAGGAGGCGTGATTACGTGATACGTGACTCCGCCTCCTCCATTAGAGTATATGGTCAAAAAACTGGTTCCAGTTATGACCATTATGTGTAGAATTTCGAAATGAAACCTGCCTAACTTTTGTAAGTAAGCTGTAAGGAATGAGCCTGCCAAATTTCAGCCTTCTACCTACACGGGAAGTTGGAGAATTAGTGATGAGTGAGTGAGTGAGTGAGTGAGTGAGTGAGTGAGTGAGTGAGTGAGTGAGTGAGTGAGTGAGTGAGTGAGTGAGTGAGTGAGTGAGTGAGTGAGTCAGTCAGTCAGTCAGTCAGTCAGTCAGTGAGGGCTTTGCCTTTTATTAGTATAGATACAAGCATTGAAGATTATAATAAATCCAGTTTGGTCTTTTGATATTACCGAAGGAAGCACTTTCTAGTTAGGGCTTTAGAGAGTATCTTAACATCATTATTCAGAAGTGAGATTGGTCTGTATGATGCACTTTGTAATACATCCTTATTTTTCTTATGAAAAACAATAATTAATACTTGGAGAAAAGTTTGAGGTAGAATTTTGTTGTCTCTAGCTTCTAAAAATGTTGCTAATAATAGTGGAGCTAACTTATTTGAAAGGTTTTTTATAAAATTCCACAGGTTAGCCATCAAGGCCTGCTACTTTCCCACTTTTAAGTGAGTTTATAGTGTCTAGTAATACTGAAATTGTTAAAGGTTTCTCCAGTTCCTGTGCACTAAGAGTGCTGTATCTAGCTGTGGTATTTGTAATGCATGAAAAACTCATTAGATTGTGTCTTACCTTCATTAAAATGAGTGTAATATAAAGACTCATTTAGTACTCCTTAAATGTGTGGGTTATGTTTGTATGGTCAATAATTTTGTTTCCATCTTTTATTAGTAATTATTGTCATGGCATTGCGAACTTCCTGCTTGTGGATTTGTTGAGCTAAGGTCTTATTAGCCTTCTCTCCATGTTCATAGTATTGATGATGCAATTTAAAAATGAGTTGTTCTGTTTCTTTTGTTGTCAAGAGGTTAAATTGCAAAGCCTGTCTTTTCCTATATAGTCCATCATTCTTGTGATTTCACTGATTAACTATGACACCTTCTTGGTTTCCAAATTATTATTGTGGAAGATTTATGAAATAATCTGTCCTTTTAAAAATGCCTTCAAAGTTTCCCAGAGTATTCTTGCAGAGACCTCCAAGGAAGCATTTGTCTCTAAAAAGTAATCAATTTGCTTGGATATAAATTCTGTACAGTTCTCTTCAGCTAGTGAAAGGGGGCTAAAACCCCATCTATGAAATGAGTGTGTAGGGCATAGTGATTTAAGCCCAAGATCAGAGGGGCATGGTCTGAGATAACAGTGTTGAGATAGCACTTCCATATCCCTTCTTTAGCAATTTAGCACTGAATATAGATGGTAAGCCAATTGTTTATCCTAAGTGGTCTATAAGGGGTATTGGTAAATTAGGAGACATCTCTAATAATTCAGGATTCAAGTCCAGGTTTGCCATTCCTCCTTTTTCTTTTACCTCCAGCTGAAGTTTGTGCTTAGAACATGTGGAATTTCTCTCACTTTTCCCCTCCCCCATCACCCACTTTACACTTACCACTTTTTCAGTTTCTTTATCCCCTTAATCCAAACCTGTAGCATCTCGCTATCTCTTGACGTGCAAAACTTCCCATAAACCCTTATTATTTTCCAATGCATTGCCTCATGATAACAGTTTGCTGAAATTCTGTATTCAGGAATGTGAATGTGAAATTCATCCAAAAACTCCAATCACCAGCACACCCAGTTCAAAATTTCACATACATTGTATATACCCCCCCAGCAACTGCCATTTTATGGGCTTGGTTCCAGATCCACTTTGTCATTTTCTCTGTACACGTCCACTTGTCTCCTTAGGTTCTGCTTCCTTTGGATTTCTCTACTATCTCCCTTTTTGTACTGCAGCAAAATGCAGTTTCTCTTGCAACTATTGCTGCAAAACTGTTACTGGCCTCTTGCTGGAAATCATATGAGTGTGTCCCTTTGTGTGATTGGAAGGCAACATTTTTTAACTTTGTACTCTTAGAACTTTCTACTTCGCATATTAACAGCTCATCCAGCTCTACAGTTTCTGTTCAGATGATCTGGGGGGCTTAGGGTTAGCCCAATTATATACTTTCCTTCATGGTGTTCATTCCTCTTCAGTCTCTTCTACCTGCTGGCAAACTATTATCTATCTATCTATCTATCTATCTATCTATCTATCTATCTATCTATCTATCTATCTATCTATCTATCTATCTATCTATCTATCTATCTATCTATCTATCTATCTATCTATCTATCTATCTATCTATCTATCTATCTATCTATCTATTTGCTTTGTTCCTTCAAGTAGGGGTCACCACTTCTCAAGGCCTCGGTTGGTGGTCTTTTTGGGGTTTCTTTTTAACCCTCTCTTGTTATTAAGATAAAAAAAGTTGTTCTATTTTTCTTATATATATTTATTATATGTTTAACAAAAATTTGATTGCCAAAAAATAGAGTCTAGCAACAGGATGTTCTGTCTAATACTAGGTTTGAGAGCACAGAATACCCAAGTTATCTTTAGTTTTTTATGTTACACAGCAATTTTTTTTCTAGAGAAAGGCCAATTTTTTGAGATTTTTTGTCAAACTATAATGTTGTTTGGGGCCTTTCAGCATGAGATTTAGGAGTGTCTCAGGATGGCCAAATTGTGAAATTTTGTAGAGAGTGCCATAACCATCATTCTTAGCATTCAAATAACCATTTTGTCACCATTACTAATCCTATTAGATAGTTTGCCTTTGTTCAATGAAACTCTGAAAACTTTGATTTTATAATTTAAAACTTTTAGGAAGATTCCGCTTGCTTAACAGAAAAATAGCAAAATAACACTAAAGGACTGCTGTGAGTGAAGTTTTGCATTTTATTTTACTTTGTATGATCTATAAATGGATTTTCTGGTTTTGCTTTCCCTATTGAGTAGGCATCCTATCACTTCGGCTGTGGGTTACTTTGGGTTAGTTGTATAAGATGGGATGAAACACATTTATCCTTGACAAAGAAAAGATTACTGCACAACAAATACAAAACGATAAGTCTGCACGGTTTGAAACCCCAGAATCATAGCACTTGAGTGCCTTAATATACAGCTAAGTGCTCCTTTCTCTTAGTTTCCATTTCTTTCCCATTCCTCTTTCTTGCTGTTTATGTGTGTTCTATCTTGCTCCGGCCATCTGAGCCCTTGCCACAACTTTCTTCCCTTTACTAGTCTCAATGAAACTTTAAAACTAAACTCCACATTGAGGTCTCCTCTTCCTAACTCTCAGGATTATTTAAGAGTTGAGACATTGTCCTAATAACCACAGGATAGATAAATTAACAGGAGAGATAAATTAATAGGACTCAATTGTTTTGTACTTTTAATATTAATTTGTTTGACATAGATTTTGTTGGCAACAAATCACCTGTTGTCTTCTGGATTATTAATATAGTATGGTAACATTACAATTAGAATATTTAATTTGTATTTTGTAGGCATTGCACAGTTCCATGCTTATATTTATCTGAAACCTTGTGTTATCCCAACATTCCCCCACATAAAATCTCAAAACAGTTAATGGAGATTAAAAACACCCAAACATTAAAGAAAAAACTCTTAGCTTAGCTTGTAATGCTGGCTTAGAAAATCAGCTTTGAACATAAAGTAGGTTTTGAGACAAGGAGCATAACACTACTATCATTTTCAGGTTTTTAAAATTTCCTTTTGGTTTTTCAGCTTTTCCTAGTTAAGATGTCCACGTAAGATAGCTTGATGACTTTCAACAGGATATTACTGCTAAACTATTGTTACAAATGGCAGAAGTATGTTTTAATTGACCATTTTTAGTCACCTTTTCTAACTTTGACTGACAAACTTTGCCCAATAAATGATCCAGTTTAATATATACCCATTCTTCCCAATTATTCCCATATAACCAGAAATTCTGTGGATTTCTCAACTATAATATTGTTTACTGATTTCTCTTTTAGTTAATACCTCAAAAAGCCTTGCTCCATGTACTCTGAGGATCATATAACATTTCTTATTTATGTTGGAAACTAACATTATTATTATTATATGTTTGTATGAAAACTAAATCCATGTGTAAACATGTGAATATAAGAAATAAAATCACACGAGTTTGTATAAACTTTTAAAGGCATAAGTAGGAGTGACAAAGGCATTACTGATTATATTTGCTGAACAGTGTAGTTGCATTGCAGTAGGTCTTATTAACTGTGTCATCATATGACATCACAGCAGTCATTTTCCCTCAGATACGGAGTCATGTATTCTCTGTTTCTGTTTAATCAGCTTTGGGTTTTTCTTTTATGGCCAGTGTGGCTTCACCAGAATGTATCTGTATAGAGGTTTTCTGGTATTCAGCAATATCATTATTACTTTCTAGCAATTTTCTGTTAAACTCTTCTTCATTTTCTTTTATTAGGTCATGAATTGCTTTATTTGTTGCATCACAGCCATCACGTAGCACTTTCATTTCTTCATCAAAAGTCCCATCTGTATTGTTTAAAGTCATGAGAGTTTCCAAGCTACTCATTTGATCCATTAAGTGACGGTTAGAGACTTCTACATAGGTACTAGCCATCATATGCACAAGGTGAGCAATGCAGCTTGCATGCAAGGCTGGAACAGATATGAGATTTGTTATGAAAGCTTTATGAACTGTTTCTGAATTCACTTGAGACACCACAGCACAAGTCTGAAGAAAATCAGAAAGTTTCTGGCTCATGCAAACTTTAATTAAACTAACAATAATGTTGAAAAACTTGATCATCTTTTTCCATTGCTCTTGAACTTGACTAAGTACTTTTAGCCCCTTTTCAAGTCCTTTCATAGTTGTGTCAAAATCAATTTCATCTAATTTAAGATTCCTCATCTGGCGTAGAATTTCATTACACTCTTCATTGCTTTGCTTCATTTTCTCAATGCTCTCATTGTATTCTTTTTTAGTTTCTTGTAACTGGGACTTGGTTTCATGTATCTTCATTTCAGCCAAATGTATAGTAGCCTCTAGAGCTTTTCCTTTAAATACTTTACTGTGCTCACTAATTTTATTTTTCACAGAGGATGCTTGTTGATGGACAGGAGGTGAATTGTTGCACGTGCTGAACTGATTCATTTGAAGACGAAAAGATTCTTTTTCTTCAAACAAGGAGTTCAAACAATCTTCAGCATTTGAACTGCTTTCTGAAATTGTATTTAGTTTTTCACATATGCCAATTGCTTTTGTATACAATTCAAGTAATGACTTTTGACTTTCATGATCTTTTTTCTTCTCAAGCTCTTCCTTTTCTTCACACAATTTTTGTTGCATTTTGGAAAGTTCTTCCTTTTGAATTTTGTTTGCAACTTCAGTATAATTAGCTTTTCTGTCTGAAGGTAGGAGATCTGAAAGGAACTTTGAAAGTTCTGCCAGCTGATCTTGAATCTTTTTGCTAATAGTTAATTCTGTATTAGGCTTGGTTTCTTTTTTGAATTCATTTTTCTCTTCTTCATATGTATTCCTCTTGAAAACTGAAAATGTTGCTGGAATTAAGTTAACAATGCCATGCACGCTGTCTGCTAAAGACATTGCAACAACTTTCCACCCAGAAGGCATTGATTTCAAAGAATCTTGGTACATTTTTTTTGCATCCTCTAGTTCTGTTTGTACCTTGTCATAATATTTACTTGCAAAATCTTTCCTCTCCTCAGCTGCTTGTTGCTTTATTTCCGCATTTTCCATTGCTCTCTTGGATTCTTTTTTGCTATCTTCATAGGACTTCTGAGCACTAACACAGTTAGATTGGATTTCTTGTAGTAGTTCAATGACCTTACGGAATTCTTTTTCTGTGTTTTCTGAAAGTTGTAGACATGCCTTTGCAATTTTCTCTATATTTCCCAGCTGGAAAGGCAGGAGCATTTCAATGAGCTGTTTATCATTGTTTAGTAAAACTTTCACAGTCATTTCAACTCCTTGAGGGATCTGCATTGAATAGAGACGGATCTGATCCATATTCTTGTGAGCATTGTTAAAAGCCTCCCAGCTTTCATGGCACACTTGCATCAAGCAGGCACGAAATGACTCAGGATGCTTGATGTACTCCAGTGGTTTCTCAGGGTTGTCTTTTTTCAAGGAAAAGTCTTCAGATTTTGAGATGAAGATTAATTCTCCAAGGATGGCAATTGACATGGGTCCAGGCATTAAAAACTCACCCCAGTTGGCATGTGGTTTCATGATCAGCTCCATCTCATGCTTTAGTTTTGAATATGCAGCATTTGTCTCGACAATTTCTTGATTTACTATTTCCATGATCCTCTTGGCCTAATAACAAGGATCAATAATAAAATAAAATATTAAAAATATACCAGTTTTGAAAAGTTCATAAATTTCTTCTAAAAAAATAAGTATTAATCTTGCTCAATAAGGGAATATGACTCAGCAAAGTATTTATTTTTCACAAGCAGTATATATATGTATATATATATATTGTGAAGGATTGCCGGCTTTCTACTCCGGCCCTCACCCCCAGGCCGCCAGGAGGAGCTCTCCCAGCAGCGTGGACGTGCCCCGAATTCCAGCAGGGCATCATGGACTCTGTAGTTTATATGCACAGCCCTGCTGGATACCATGGGGGCCATCAGGAGTCGCTGTAGGGAGGCTGTCGGACTCTTACGTGCCCTATAACCCGGAGGTGCGTCATGATCACATGACAGGAAACGACGTGCCTCCGGGGTGAAGAAGAGTTTTTATATGACGCGGAAGTGTTCCTAGTCACGTGGACAGAGAGGACGAAACACTTCCGGATCAAGGACTATAAAAGGACTATGGGAAATCCCAGACGTCGAGCTGAGCTGGGAGGAAGGGTGGCAAAGTGTCTGGGAGTGTGGAGGATTATTGATTGTTTATTGATTTATTATTTGAGTATTGTGGAGTGGAGGGTGCTTTGTGCACTGTATTGTCCAAATAAATATAATTATTGGACTTTTACCTGGTGTCTGGAGTCGAGTCTGAGGGTTCAAGGGGTCACGAAGACCCTTTTTCTATCACAGTTGCCGTAGTTGGCAGGATTCTCTGGCCGTCGATTTTGGCAGAGGACCTGAATTTAAATAAATTTTACTGTGGGCAGAGAACCCTAAGAGTACAACATCCAGACACGCAGCAACATCGCCTGAACCTACCTTTACCAGGTCCATTATGGGGAAGAAGAGAGGTAAGCAGAGCGGCAGCGCCAGCGGAGAAGCTCTTCTCATAATGGCCGACGCTCGGGAGGAGCGTAGGAGCGACCATACGAAGCGGGAGAAGCCTATGGAGCAAGTCTGCATCGAGGTATGTGCCGGGGAAATAATTGAAAATAATTTTGAATCAACTCACTTTGTACCTTGCACATACCTCGGGAAGAATCATCCGGAGGCTCTGCGGGATACAAACAAGACTCCTGTAAACGGTGGCAAGCTCTCGTTCGAGCCGGTGAGAGAGATGACTGACTTCCGCATGTCGGCAGCCGACAAGGGACACGTGACCCAACCCGAAGCTTTCTGGGAAGGAGGTGGTCCATGTCCCGCTGTTTGCTCCTTCTCCGAAGAAAAAACGGACTTGGACTTTCCAAAAGAGAAGGGGGAGGCGAGCGAAGCACCGCTCACCCCGCAAAAAGGTAAGGAGGGCCGGGAATTGGCTGATCCGTATGTCGATAAATTAATAAAGACAGACGGCAGTTCTCCAAAGAAGGCAACCCGGCCCTCAGACAAAAAAGACTCCAATTCCCAGAAGCCTCCGCGAGACCCGTCAGAGCACGTGCCGACAGCGGACGTGCTCATTGGCTTCCGACCGGCTGGTAAGGCTAACAAGGAAGTGAGCTTGCCTCCGGCCGAAATAAATAACTTTATAGACGTGCGGGAACTCGAAAAATTAATCGAACCCGTACGAAGTATTTTTCAGGTGCTGAATGAGATCAAGAGGATCGTCGGAGACCTGGGAGCGACGGCCGAAGCGCCGGTAAAGAAGGTGGATGACTACCTACGGCGACTAGGACGTGAGCGTCCCGTCTTATATGATTTGGCGGTACAGGTTAGTAAAGACGGTACCGTATATAATAATATAGGGATGCAGTGTGAAACGGGCCCGTGTTTAATAAGTAAAGGGTGCCAAAGCACTGCGTGCCCTACAAAAGATTGTGGTACAATGACGGAAGGGGCGGTGGAAGCGCCGGTCGAACTGGGGCAGCTGAAAAGTGCTGGCTCTTGGAACGATGCGGGGCTGAAGACGCCGCCTCGGGTTAATTTAAAATCAAAGGGCGTTCAGACAGAAAAAGGGCTCTCTTTTACTAATAGAGAGACCCAAACTGTGGAAAAGCCCCAGATTAAAAAGGAGATCCTAAAACAGAAACGGGAACCTACTGATAAAGTGATAAGGGAGTGGTCATTAGAAACTGAAGGGGCGGGGGAAGCGCCAATCAACCCAGAGCAGTTGGAAGGTACTGTCTCTCGGGGCGATGTGGTGCTAAAGACGCCGCCTCCAGCTAAAAACAGGACAACGGGCGTGCAAACAGCAAAGAGGCTCTCTCTTCTCCATAGAGAACCTCACGCTGTGCACAAGTCCCAGAGAAAGCAGGACATCCCCGAAATAAAACGCGGGTCTCCTGACAAGGTAAAGAAAAGGGCGGAGAGCAGCAAAGCAGCCGTAAAATCTCTCTTGGCGGAGGAAAGGGTGGAGCTAACAGAATTCCCGAGATGTTTCTGGTCTCGGGAAGAGAGGCAACCAGGAGGACGACGGCGGTGCTACAACTGTCGGCAACCTGGCCACGTTTGGCAAAGTTGTCCCCGGAGGACAGGGGAATGGAGGAATAACCTACTACACCATTCCCCCTAGGTTCTCTGGGGGACCTAGATAACATGGCCGAGGCCCGGCTGACGCGTTCTCCTGGAGGAGGACGTCCCTCGCGGGGCTGGTCGCTTCGCCCCAGTTGGCTTCGCTAATATATAAATATTTATTTATATTTATTTATATTTATATATATATATACATATATATAAACAGGGTGGCACGGTGGCGTAATGGGTAGCGCTGCTGCCTCGCAGTTGGGAGACCTGGGGACCTGGGTTCACTTCCCGGGTCCTCCCTGTGTGGATTTTGCATGTTCTCCCCGTGTCTGTGTGAGTTTCCTCCGGGCCCTCCGGTTTCCTCCCACAGTCCAAAGACATGCTGGTTAGGTGGATTGGCGATTCTAAATTGGCCCTAGTGTGTGCTTGTGTGTGTCCTGCGGTGGGCTGGCACCCTGCCTGGGATTGGTTCCTGCCTTGTGCCCTGTGTTGGCTGGGATTGGCTCCAGCAGACCCCCGTGACCCTGTGTTCGGATTCAGCAGGTTGGAAAATGGATGGATATATACAGTATATATATATATATATATATATATATATATATAAACATACATAATGATTCCTTGATTTCCCCCTCTCCTAAACATTATAAAATTACAAATCAAACAATTCATGCGTAATTAAGTATCACATTGTAGCCTTTCAATCAAGGAGCTGTGCATACATTTGGTCACACCATATAGAAGTGACAACATTTTTTCTACACTTCAGGTTACCATAATGTTTGGACACAGCAATAGCAGGGCTATTAAAGCCGTCATATTTATTCTTTGTATTCAATGACTGCATGAAGTCTGCAATTCATAGACATCATCAGGTGCTGAGGGTCTTCTCTGGTGATGCTCTGCCAATCCTCTAGTGCAGTTATCGTCAGCTTCTGCTTGTTTCGGGGGGCTTGTTCTCTTAAGTTTTCTCTTCAGCATGTGTAAGGCCTACTCAATTGGATTTCATTCAAGTGACTGGCTTGCCTATTCAAGAGTTTTCCATTTTTTTAGCATTAAAGAACTCTTGTGTTGCCTCAGCAGTATATTTGGATTTGGATAGTTGTCAAATGAAGTGCCATCCAATGAGTTTGGAGGCCTTTACAGGAACTTCAGTAGATCAGATCTGCCATCAGTAGTTCTATTATCAATGAAGAGAAGTGTGCCAGGACCAGTGGCATTTGGATTAGAATTAATGATTTGCAAACATGAAATTAAATACAATATGCCTTTCCAGCAGTGAACAATATGATTCAATTTAACACTGAAGTATTCTAATTTTAACAACACATAAATAAAATAAAAACACACTACAAATTTTAGTACCTGACATCATAATTTTAATAAAGCATTAATTCAATTTTATTCTCAGTGTATGTGCAAGGATAGTGTCAGACACTGTCACTAAGAAAGTGAGCTATCAGATTCTTAATCCATACTGATTGATGTTGAGCATGATTCACCTCTTGTCTTTTTTGACTCGGGTAGTACTAGGGTGTTGTACCGTGTTAGCCATTATGAATGTAGAGAAAAGCCAAGCAAAATGACACCTTTTATTGGCTAACTAAAAAGATTACAATATGCAAGCTTTCGAGGCAACTCAGGCCCCTTCTTCAGGCAAGATGTAATACAGAAACTGAAGTTTATATACACACTCTAGGACAAGAAAAAAACATTGGTAAATATTTAAATGAGAAATTTTAAATGTAAAAAATTAATAGATTCATTCAGGCTAGGGTTAATTTAACAAGAGAGAAAAGAACAATGTATTGTCAAGATCTCTGGATAAGATAACTGTCCAACAAAGTCTTTTGAAGTTTGTAATGAGTTTTTTCAAAACAATGTGGGTCTGTAGACAGGTTGTCTGTCATTCTGAGAGATGTAAACAATCCTCATATCTGGCCATAAAACTCTTGTCTTTATTCAGTCCATGTTCTAAAGTATTAAATTTTAGCATGAGTTTAACTTCACATTCTTTTCTCTCTTGCTGTGTTTTGAAGTTGCCCATAAGCACTGTGACTTTAAAGTCCTTCTCACAGTGTCCATGGCTGTTGAAGTGGGCCGCCACAGGAACATCTGTGTTGCCATGCTTAATGTGGAACCTGTGTAAGTTCATTCTCTGGCGGAGTGTTTGTCCAGTTTCTCCCACATAGAGTGCTCAAATGCTTTACCTGCCATATGTTTCTGACTGTCAGTGCACTTTCATTTTTTATTTATTTATTTTTAAAAAACCCTAAGAAACAATTTGTAGGAAGTTATTCACTGCTTCAGTGCAAGGTGCTTGGCTTTCCTGCTTCAGTCTGAAGAGGCAAATAAGCTGTGGGTGCATTTAAATGGTTACATCAGTCAATTTAAACCAAATGCATTGTGCTGAAGTGCCACTCAACCATTGCCCTACACACTGGTAAAACTAGCCAAATATTGGAAGTGCTGGGTATTTATTTATTTGCCCAAGACAAGACTCCATTAGTGCTTGATGTTATTGTATCAATACTGTTAGAGTTCAACAAAATGTGCAAGGTCTAAGGCAGTTGAAGCCATAGAACAGTATCCAGAATTTGAGAATGACTGGCAATAATGTCATGGATTTTATCAATATACACAACGTAATGGTTAAAAAAGTCATGTCCTTGGGCTGCAGTGTGTAATGCTACCTTACCATACTTAACAACTGATGCCAGACTGGCATGATCTTTTGATTTGGCATCAACAATAGTGGCATTAATGTGATTTTATCATCAGCCATATTTTTCATATATATGATCAACTATTTCAGCAAAAGATGGCAACAAGATATTGCAAGTTTTTGCTTTCTCGCTAATCCATAGCATGTTAAGAGGGTGACTTGACTTTGCCACAAACATCTGCATAGCAGTGCCTTTAGCTGTTTAAATCTCTTTGGGCTTTTTTTCAAACATAGTAGATGTTAAGTAGGGTTTGCTCCATTTTCTCAAAAATTTTCTCCTGAAAACATCTTTCAGTCAGACTTTCACCTTAAAATAGTGAATGCCTGCTGGACACAACTTAACAAACAGACCAGACTTTTGTCCTAAATTGACAGCAGCTCCATCTGAAATGAAAGTCATCACCTTGTCTATATATCTTGGCAAACCCATTCTTTTACATGTGCTTGCAAACCATCAGCTCTGACATCACAAATGTCTTTTAAGGGCTTTCATCCTGGACTCAATGCAGCTACCTCTGCATATTTACAAAAGTAATATAAAACAGCTATTTGTCTATAATAGCAAAATCAGAGGCTGCTAATGAGTAATATAAAAAGCAGTTGCTTGACAGTTTGTGTTTTAATTGTCTTTGATCATATCATAAATT
This sequence comes from Erpetoichthys calabaricus, assembly GCF_900747795.2. Lineage (NCBI taxonomy): Eukaryota > Metazoa > Chordata > Cladistia > Polypteriformes > Polypteridae > Erpetoichthys > Erpetoichthys calabaricus. Next base: position 345,139,289 of record NC_041394.2, on the reverse strand, counting down.
GTCATGGGTAGTTCAGCAAACCCAGTGCTATTGAAATATGAATTTCTCAGTTGAACTGTATGATGTTTTCTGTTTCAACCAATATAGGAAATTCCCCAAAATCAACTTGCTCTTTGGTAATGACATTACAAATGTCCAGCATCTTTGTCAACCTCACCAACTCCTCTTGGTTTGCATTGCAGTATGATCAACCTGAATAAAGCAAATAATCTTTTATATAGCCTATTCTGTAAGTAGTTTATTTTAAACTTTGTAAATTCTAACTGCATAATTTTCTAAAGAATAAGGAAAGTTTTTCAGATGACTCAAAACATGTGCATTTTTTGTTAATCATGGCCTTTTTTTACAGAATTACAACCCTATGGCATTGTTCGATGTGCTATTTAATAACTGAATGTGAACTGCAAAAAAATGGAAGATCTAAATACTATTGTACTGGCACTGAAAGTGCAACTTGTACTGAGTTTACGTTGTAATAACACATGGATTTGGTACCTGCCTATTGGAGTCTGGCTGTAAAGTACTTCTGATGACTTTAGAAAATGTTCCCAATGAACTGCCTTCTGCTGCTCTTCACTCAAAGAGGGCTTCTTGATGTTGTCTTTCTGAAATCTGGCTGATAAGAACAAAAGAAATTTGACACATAAGAGCAAACCAACTGGAACATGACCTCAAGAATCGTTCCATATAAAGAGTTTCAAATATAAAATAAGGTACAAATTATACAGAGAAATGCAAAGTTCAGTAGTATTAGTGGCAACAGGCGCTCTAGCAGAATCATGACACAGAACACTTAGATATTAGTGAAAAAAATCAATCTCCTTCAATACTCCATGAAATGTGCATTTAAAAAGTATGTATAGGAAGCTACAAGGACTATGACTATGCTGTGACAAACTGATTAAAAGTTCATGAAAATATGTCTTGATCTCATCTCTTGAGCATGTCTAATGGAACAAACCCCTTATGTGATATGCACCATTATGTCAATGAAATTACAACTGAAGTAAATGTAAATTCATGATTGAAGAGCAGGCAAAATTCAGAACACAAGAGAAGCAAACCAAACACAACACCAAGCCAAAACACAAACCCAGTAATGCAGTCAGAAACACTTTGACAATAGTCCTAACTGTTAGGAATTGACTGATGGACTGCTTGTAGCTGAGAGTGTTCAGGGAACTGAATACAGCTTAGGAAATGAAAAAGGAAATCTGATTTATCTTAATTTCTTTCAGAGAAAACAAACTCTAAGTCAAAACTGACAAAGTTCTAAGCCAGAAAGACAAAAGAATAATTACTTGTTAAAACTACAGAGCAGATATTAGAATGAGATCAATTAAAGATAAAAAAAAAACTCAAAAATCCACAACAAAAAGGGTTTGCTTTTTATCCTGTAGGACAGACTGGCATTATCCATTTTGCCAGGCTGTAATGCAAGTTCTGTCTTAGCAAGCAGCTGCCAGACACTCTTAATGCTTGCTAACCTTTGTTTCCTTTGGCCTCCCTTAGAAATGAAGCCTCTGTGGCTTATCTGATCAGATGATTGATACCAGACCTTGTAACATTGCAGGGATGTTTGTGAAAGACATGGGCTAGGCACTCAAGTTCTGGACAAAGGACAATAAATCAAAGATGAGCAATGTTAATTGCCAGACCTTTTCACCAGTGGTCAACCAAGTAAATGGGATTTTGTGCATCCAAAAAGCCAATGGCAATGATGCTATTCCTTCCTTTAAAAACCCTTGTAAGACCCTAACTCATTGCTTCCCTCTGTCAGCTCACTACTCAACCTGGCTGTAATCTCTGCTGTCCAAAGCAGAAACCTCAGCTCTTATAGAGAGTGACCATAACAAATGTTATAACAATCCCTTTTATTTTAAAAGAATGACTGGAATTGGACTGAAAAATTAAATAATACCCTTAACAGAAGTTGGACCCACATGAGCTGAAAGCTTGCATATTGTAATCTTTTTAGTTAGCCAATAAAAGGTGTCATTTTGCTTGACTTTTCTTTACATTCATAATGGCTAACATGGTACAACACCCTAGTACTACAGTTGCCTAAAAGAAATAGTTTTACTATCAACCAAGGATGCTTTGTGTGTATAGCACTTAAAGAGAAACAGCAGTAACGCCCTCAACTAAAAGCTGCAACCAAAGCCGAAGAAGGAGACAGGCTCCTGAACAAAGAAGGAAATTGCACTGAAGACTCCTGCACATGTCTGGAGAAAGCCAACCAGGAAAGGAACAAAGCATCGCTCACCTCAAACCACAAGTAGTACTTTGATACCAAGAATTATTGATTGTAGTTTAAAAGACAAAGACAGCTAATGTATTATGGAATTGATGTAACTGTAACTGAAAGATAATATCCTTTTGAAGGATCAATTCTACAAGTCTATTATAAGTTTCTTATGAAATCCAGTCAGAAAGTGCAGAGCAGAATCTCACACTCACACATGCACACACTCGCACACAAAACTCTGTGTGTGGGGTGTGAAAAGCCAGCATAGAGGTTTGGCATGCAGCGAGGTCTATAGTGGTGCAATTTTAAATAAAACAAATCAGTCTGGGGGTGGTTAGTGCATGCATGTGGTAGCTTGATAGAGTGGCTCCAAGGTGTTGACATGCACGGTCTGGCCAACTGCCTCCTTAGCATTTCAGGGTGTCTAATTAAGCACTTGCTTCCATCAATAGTTTAGAGGAGAGCCCAAGCAGTACAGAAGAAAAAAGAACAATTAATTAAGAGAACAACAGGAGAACGATTAGAAGAAAGTTGTAACAGCAAACAAAATTTGGAGAGCATGTAGGCATGTGGCAGTGGAGGAGGTAGCGTGGAGGAGTCTCTGCATGGGGGAGTAGTTAAGGGCACTTTGAGGAATTCCCTTGTTAAATGAAGTTGTTAGAGCTGGGACTTGGATAGACCCTCCAAAGGATCCAGAGAGCGTGGACAGAGTGTATGGGCAGACAGGGGAGCAGTTACCAAACCAACCCACATAACATACTGTAACTAGTCTCACTACTGTCTTGTAGACCTTCCCTTTCACTCTTGCTGATACCCTTCTGTTCTAATAAGTTTTTTATAATATTAAGATTAATGTCACTGTCTCTGTTCAGACCCTTTTTAAAATGTATTTTTCATTCCTTTTCTGTGTAACATGCAGAACTGAGCCAGATTTAGCATAGAGTGTCAGCATTCAGAATTGCTGGGCCAAGCATAGGATAAGACAGACAGGGACAGCTGGAGGAATGTGTTGTCAGCCTGAAGAAAACTGTGTGTTACTTGAACCTGCTGTCTGATGTCAGCACAGAATTTTTCTTCCTTGTTTGGAATTGGGCTATGTGCCATCTGGGGGCTTGCACGTGGAGAAAGCAGTATAAAACAGCTTGGAGAATTACCAAACGCTAGGAAACTTGACGGACGGACTAAAGACTACGTCATATTGGTCCTGAAAATCCTTCCTGCGCCGCGACGATGACTGCATACTCCACACGCAAGGCCCCCCACCCTTGGACTGAGTACTGCTGTGTGTTTCCTCCATCTGATATGCAGCGTAAGCCGATATTAAACAAAGCTAAGTTATTCTTATTTCTCATGTAATTTTGTCACCGCCATATTGCTGAGGGGGGGATAACACCTTTTTAATTTATAATTATTTAAATTCAGGTTAATTAAGTACGCTGCAATTGAAACGAACATATTTCCGAGGAGCTAAAGCCTAAAGTCACAAATCATTCCTGACACTCTTCTCCACCCACTCCACCCTGCCTGCACTCTCTTTTTCACCTCTCTTCAACACTCCCCATTAGTCAGTACTATTGATCCCAAGTATTTAAACTCATCCACCTTCGCCAACTCTACTCTCTGCATCCTCACCTTTCCACTGATCTGACAGGTATTCTGTTGTGGTGATTCTACTAACCTTCATTTCTCTCCTCTCTAGAGCATATCTCCACCTCTCCAGGGTCTCCTCAACCTCCTCCCTACTCTCGCTACAGATCACAATGTCATCTGCAAACATCATAGTCCACTGGGGCTCTTGTCTAATCTCATTTGTCAACATGTCCATCACCATTGCAAATGAAAAAGGGCTCAGAGCTGATCTCTGATGTAATCCCACTTTCACCTTGAATGCATCTGTCCATCCTACCGCAGACCTTACCACAGTCAAATTTCCCTTGTATATATCCTATACAACTCTTATGTACTTCTCTGCCACTCCCGAATTCCTCATACAATACCATAGCTCCTCTTGAGGCACCCTATCATATGCTTTCTCCAGGTCCACAAAGATGCAATGCAACTCCTTCTGGCGTTCTCTATACTTTTTCATCAACATCCTCAGAGCAAACATTGCATCTGTAGTGCTCTGTCCTTGCATGAAACCACACTGCTGTTCACTTATCTATTTTATCCTCCTGTAGTTACTACAACTCTGCACATCCCCCTTATTCTTAAAAATCAGTACCAGTACACTTATTCTCCGTTCTTCAGGCATCCTCTCATTTTCTTAGATTCAATTAAACAATCTGGTTAAAAACCCCACTTCCATCTCTCCTAAACACCTCCATGCTTCCACAGGTATGTCATGTGGACCAACACCCTTTCCATTCTTCATCCTCTTCATAGCTGTCCTTACTTCCTCCTTGCTAATCCGTTGCACTTCCTGGTTCACTATTTCCACATCATCCACCTTCTCTCTCTCTCTCTCTCTCTCTCATTCTCTTAAGTCTTCCCTTTTCAACTTCCACCATTTGATCCTTGGCTCTGCCCTCACTCTCCTCATCTTCTTGATCCCCAGGTGCCTGGTTTTGTATAGGAAAAGTAATACAGTATATTGTTATTTGTAATACATGCATTTCATGTGTGTTCCATATCTACAAAGATCTGGGTAAGTGTAGGATGAAAGGAAATACGAGAAATGCAAGAAATGCTGAACACATACCTAAAGCAGAAACTTTTTCCATGTTATACTAATAATGATGTGAAGTGTACAATGTGTGAAGACTTTATTCCAAATATCAAATGAACATGTACACTTTTACTCAAGAATATACTCAAAGAAAAAAAAAAGCATTCGATTTACATTTGACTGTCAATGAGTTAAAAACTGAAGCTCAAATGTCAATTGACAGGGAATTTACATATATTCTTGAATGGTGCAGAGGTAAGAACTGCTGCCTTATAACCTTGAGTAGTGACCATGTATTCCAAATAACGATATACTGTATTATTTACCCTATACAACTCCAGGCACCTCACATCCAAATAAGGAGCCTTGAGCTGGGAGACCTTTTTGCCCGAGTTGAGCTCTGTCAAGGGGAGGATGGGACAGCAGGGTGCTTGCTGCTTGTGCAAATCGACACATTTACAAAACAAAAGACGCTGATGGAGGTGCGAAGGGATTTAAGGTAGGCCGGGATTACAAGTTTTTCATAGGTTTTGGTAATTCTAGTTTTAAAATATGTATTCACCACAGCTATGTCCAGTCTTTTCGCAAAATCCACTAACATCAGACCTTCTGCTTTCCTCTCCTTGATACCATACCCACATATAACCTCCTCATCTCCTTTGTTCCCTTTACCAACAATTCACTCCAGTCACCACTTTCTCACCCTTACGTACAATCTCCACCACTATCCAACTCACTAAAGAAAACTTCTTTCTCATCCATTGCACATCCAGCTTGCAGAGCATTTTCACTAACAACATTCATCCTCACACCTTCAATTTCCAACTTCATAATCATCACTCTGTCCAACACTCTTGACATACTTTTCTTTCAGAATGACTCCTACCCCATTTCTTCTCCCATCCACACCATGGTAGAACAATTTGAACCTGCCTCCAATCCACCTGGCCTTACTCCACTTCCATTTAGTCTCTTGCACACAAAACATATCAACCCTCATTCTCTCTATCACATCAGCTAACTCTCTCCCCTACCCTCTGTTCCACTTTCTTTACCTTCCTCCTCTCCTCCTGCCTCCCACCACTTATTCTCTTTCTTCAGCCAACAGCAGCCCAATTTCTTCCAGCACCCTGGTGGCTAACAGGTACTGGTGGTGGCCGTTGTTTACCCAGGCCTTGACCGATCTGGTAAGGAAATTTGTATTGTTATACGCATATTTATTTGGCAACATTTTACACTGGATTTCCTACCTGACGTAACTCTCCCCATATATCTGGCCTTGGGATTGAAATGAAGAAACACACTGGTTTGTGCATCTCCTGTGGCTGAGTTGTTATTGTTGTTCATCTATATACAGTATATACATACAGTATCTATCTATCTGTCTTGTCGATTGTTTTGATTAATTACCAGCATTGCCAAAGGTAGAACTGATAATTAATTGAGTGATCATATGGCCCAAACGTACAAGCCAAAGCTAGAGTAAATGGACCAGTGCACACCATGTTATATAGAAGACAACTAATGATGTCTAAACACTACCTACGTATGTGATGTCACACTCCATGTCCATGTGACCAGCAATGGACATTGTATCTATAGGTAATATGATGATGCTTAAGTAAACAAAATAGTGACAGAGTAATGTCACAAACATAACATGAAAAATAAAGAAACTATATAAATTAATTTATATTTCATAAACTATAATTGCAAATCATAGAAAATAAGCAATTTTTCAAAATACTAACACTATTTTAGATTTATTAGCCCCTAACTATTGTATACTATTGAATGGTTTTTGTAGAGAATAAACTAGCACATTGTGACATTGTGAGATGGATTTCAACATCTTATAGAGAAAAAGCAACTGACACCACAGAATGGAATCATCACATCATAGGACCACTAACAGCCATAGCAATAGTAAACAGGATGGCTGAACCCATGACAAAACCACACAAAATGGACTCATCCATCTCTCCCATGAACAAAACAAAAACCAAAAGGAAAAAAACCCTCCATCTTGGTATTAATTGAGAGCTTATGATGTGATAAATGTGATATAACCATTCGTTTGGAGATGCAGTCCTCCTCTGCCATGAAATTGATGTTTAGATCCTGCAACACAGCATGCAATGCTGAATTTCTAACAGGAACAGACATGCAACCACTTCAATTAAATGTGAGGTACATTGCACAAGCCAAGCATTTTCAATGTAATTGTTTTCATCACACAAACGCATCATACACTCCACACACAAAGCACAGTCCCACACACTGTTATGGCTCAAACACCCTGTAGTGACCACACTTTCTGTGTTTCACTACAAAAAATGGGTGGTGGAATCTTCAGTAACATTCCTGTGTGTTTCCTAGTATAGAAAATTATAACTGAAAATCATGACAAGGTATGAGAAAATTACCAGGAGATAGATGGATTCAAAAGTGAATGTATTCAAAGCACAAGATGCAGTCAGAGAACCAAACAAATCCACCCAAATTAGTTGTCAAAGCCAGAGAGAACAGAAACTCAGCAAAATGTCCAAGGACTCTCTTATTTTGTTTGCATGCAATTACACTAAATATTACATTTTTAAAAGTCTTGAAATTCTTCAATGATGGTTAAAGTGTGCTACCTTCTTAAATGGTGTTCAAGTGATAATTTCCCTAGTAACATTATGACAACAGCCATCAGAAAACATCAAAAAATGTAAGCATTCACAATACTATCCAAAATGGCACTGTGGTGATTTCACTGTTAAAATGATAAAATTTGTGAACAACCTAAAAAATAAATCAAAACATTCCCATAGGAATGAACAATCAAAATATGTTTTTTGGTTTCTCCTAGATAACTGTGAAATCAGAATGAAATAAAATAGAAAAGGAAGGCAGTGTGACATAGTTGTTAAAATAGAAAAGGAAGGCAGTGCGACATAGTTGTTAAGACTTTGGACTACAAATCCTGAGATTGTGGGTTCAAATCCCGCTAATGACAGCTTTGTCAGCATGGGCAAGTCACTTCATCTCCCTGTGCTCTCATTGAGAGGGAAATAATGTAATTGATCATATGTAAAATGTTATGCTTTACTCCCCTTTTGAGATAAATGATATTTAATTAAAATTATTCTTATCTGGTGATATGTTATGATTATAAAATAAATCTTATGTTAGATCAATTTGATTCCAAAAGAAATTAGTAATATTTGATATTTTGCACTGTCTTAAATATTTAGAAAGTTTTTACATTATTAGGAGTCCGAGGTGTTTGCTTATTCCTCAACAAAATGCAGAATTATTCAATCACAATTATTTCTTTATATCTTTCATTGTCTTAGAGGAGGTGTCAAACTCAACCAATCAAACCTTAGATCTTCAGTTTCATTTTCAGTAACCATTTCTTGTAAATGATCATATTTTACTAAAAGCAGAGACATTTTGTTTTGAATAGCCATTTCCTGTAAAATGAAATCCTAGCTATATTAATACTTTATATTTTGTGCTTGACTCTAGAGTTTATATAAATACAATTAACAGGAATAAGTAGCATTTGTATTGTGTTATAGCCAATTGAGAAGTTTTGGGTTCAGATAGATAGATAGATAGATAGATAGATAGATAGATAGATAGATAGATAGATAGATAGATAGATAGATAGATAGATAGATAGATAGATAGATAGATAGATAGATAGATAGATAGATAGATAGATAGATAGATAGATACTTTATTAATCCCAAGGGGAAATTCACAAGTGCTCGAAGTTGAGTACTTGAATAGACGAGTCTCGGCATGTAAAAATCCATGCCCATGTTGTAAAAGTAAGTGTGTCCAGGGAACGAATCCACATAAAATAAAGTGATAGGAGTGATTAATAAATAAAAATAGAAAAATAAAAGTAGAAAAGTACACATACACATACAGTCATACACGGAGCTGCTGAAAAGGCTGCCACTCTCGGCGGCGCCGGAACTTCAAACATGTGTTTCAAATTCTGTTTAGCTGACTGATATACCAGACAAAGTATGAGTACAGTATATCTGTCAGAAGCCCACACACTGTATATACTGTATATGAAATAAAATAGAGACATTTTCATTTGTCTCCTTTTCCTTAGATTTTTTCTCCTGAGACAAATAGCCTGATAATCTCACAAGGGTCTCCTCTTGAATTTCAGTGGAGATTTCATAAAAGTCACACAATGGGTTTAGATTTTATAAGCAGGGTCTTGGTATTTTATTTGCAGTTCAAAAGTATTTGCATTGTGTGCTCAGTATTATATTGTGAAATGTATGGACAGTTGATTGTGGTAATTAAATACTTTTATGTGATTACAAAACTGTCATTGTTGGGTCTGAATAATACTATTAGTTGCTCAAATTTAAATTGCTGTGCTCAAATTACATTATACTCATTCTGGAAGAAAAGGAAGGCAGTGCGACATACTTGTTAAGACTTTGGACTACAAATCCTGAGATTGTGGGTTCAAATTCCGCTAATGACAGCTTTGTCAGCATGGGCAAGTCACTTCATCTCCCTGTGCTCTCATTGAGAGGGAAATAATGTAATTGATCATATGTAAAATGTTATAAGTCACCTTGGATAAAGACATCAGTCCAGTAAAAAATAAAGTCTTGAAAAAAGATTAAAATAAGACCAGAAAGAGATCTCCCAAAGTATAACGTTTTTAGAACCAAATTCTCAGTTTTGACTCCTTGTACCTCAGATTTATCTCTTGTTTTCTTTTTGTCTAAAGTTATTTCTCCTATGGAATTTTAGGAGAAACATCTGTGACAAAGCTGATTCTTAAATGAAACATAAATGCAAATTTCTGCTAAGTCTCATGAGCCACCAAAGATCAACCTTTGAGCAGTAATTTTTTCCTGTGGTATTTACAAAGAGGATAAAATGATAAAAGCCAAATAAAATACAGATGCTGCCATGATAACTGTAACATGATCTAAAGTTAATGTTAAACTAAAACCCCTTCTAAATAAGGATGAGTCTGGAGGAATAAGATAGAAATTATGACTATATCCTTACCTGCAGGGTAGAGGAAATCTGCATATCAGTAATTATTGGTTCAGCCCAGAAGTAGTAACATTTTCTAGAGAGCTGTTTGAATCTTTAAGTGCTAGTAATTATAAAGTATCATGAATATGAACTGGAACCATCATATTGTCCTTTTGGTATACGTGACTATTGTTGTCAGCCCACACAATGTATGGTGTGTGAGTTTTCTTCTTTTTTTAGTCTTGGAAAATTTGTAGTAACATGACCTAAACCTCCACCATAAAAGCATAACCCTTCTCTTATATGTCTCATAAACTCAGTAGGAATTGCCCTGTCACAAATTACTATGAATAGGAGTCTATTTATCCATCCATTATCCAACCCGCTATATCCTAACTACAGGGTCACGGGGTTGCTGGAGCCAATCCCAGCCAACACAGGGTGCAAGGCAGGAAACAAACCCCGGGCAGGGAGTCATTCCACCGCAGGGCGCACACACACACCAAGCACACATTAGGGACAATTTAGAATCACCAATGCACCTAACCTGCATGTCTTTGGATTGTGGGAGGAAACCCACGCAGACAAGGGGAGAACATGCAAACTCCACGTAAGGAGGACCCGGGAAGTGAACCCGGGTCTCCTTACTGCGAGGTAGCAGCACTACCCACTGCGCCACCATGCCACCCTATTATATTATATATTATGTTAATTTAATTTTAATGAACATACAAGTTACAGTTGAAAGTAATTGTAGAGCACATCTTTTCATGAAAGAACCAGAAGCTATGTACATAATTAATTATATAATTGAATTTTCATCAAATAAAATATTTTACAGTTGTATGAATCCATTTCTTCAGGCAGACAATGGAGAATGGCAATAAACATCCAAAAAGTATCAGTTTCTATACTGTATATGGAGGGTCACGGCAGTGTTCAACAACAACAACAACATTTATTTATATAGCACATTTTCATACAAATAATGTAGCTCAAAGTGTTTCAAATTTAACTTAATATAAGGAAAAAAATGTAGGGCATGTAAATGAGTAAAAGTAGATTGGAAAATAAAATTTTAATAGATCTAAATTAAAGCAAAGTCTCAAATAGCTTTCTTAATTATTTTAAATTTCATTATGCTTTATTCCCCTTTTGAGATAAATGATATTTAATTAAAATTATTCTTATCTGGTGATATGTTATGATTATAAAATAAATCTTATGTTAGATCAATTTGATTCCAAAAGAAATTAGTAATATTTGGTATTTTGCACTTTCTTAAATATTTAGAAAGTTTTTACATTATTAGGAGTCCGAGGTGTTTGCTTATTCCTCAACAAAATGCAGAATTATTCAATCACAATTATTTCTTTATATCTTTCATTGTCTTAGATGAGGTGTCAAACTCAACCAGTCAAACCTTAGATCTTCAGTTTCATTTTCAGTAACCATTTCTTGTAAATGATCATATTTTACTAAAAGCAGAGACATTTTGTTTTGAATAGCCATTTCCTGTAAAATGAAATCCTAGCTATATTAATACTTTATATTTTGTGCTTGACTCTAGAGTTTATATAAATACAATTAACAGGAATAAGTAACATTTGTATTGTGTTATAGCCAATTGAGAAGTTTTGGGTTCAGATAGATAGATAGATAGATAGATTGATTGATTGATACTTTATTAATCCCAAGGGGAAATTCACAAGTGCTCGAAGTTGAGTACTTGAATAGAAGAGTCTCGGCATGTAAAAATCCATGCCCACGTTGTAAAAGTAAGTGTGTCCAGGGAATGAATCCACATAAAATAAAGTGATAGGAGTGATCAATAAATAAAAATCAAAAAATAAAAGTAGAAAAGTACACATACACATACAGTCATACACGGAGCTGCTGAAAAGGCTGTCACTCTCGGCAGTGCCGGAACTTCAAACATGTGTTTCAAATTCTGTTTAGCTGACTGATATACCAGACAAAGTATGAGTACAGTATATCTGTCAGAAGCCCACACACTGTATATACTTAGCTGCAGGAATTCACTAGTGCACCAGATGACTGCTGTATGCTTCTTTTATGCTTTTGACAAAAATATCGCTGTGGGTACACCCTGCAGCAACAGTGGCTTGTACCTGGCCCAGGTTCGCCTAGGTCTGAGGCCGGTAACACACCCATCAAATGACAAACCACTTCAGGATCCCAAATTAGGACAAGAGCACAGTGTGGGATTTTTTACAGTGGCTGGAGTGACAGTCTTGCCATGACCAGAGCTCTCAGCCAAAGGATTGTCTCAAGAAGAAGTGAGAATACACAGCAAAACACATAGGGTGCTTGCAATTGTTGCCTTATCAGTCCTCTCAGTCAAACATTTCCCTGAAAAATAAGCAGAAGAATGGAGTTTTTAGGTTTCAGGGCATTACTGTCACAATAGGGGAAATGTATACATTCAACTCATCCAACTTGGAATCTATCTTTTTTGTTCTCAGTAATGGCCATTTAGCTCATTATAATCACAGTACAACCCAAATTCAGAAAAAGTTACTATTGATCCCAAGATTTCTCATGTTTTATCTGGTCAATGTCACTTCATTTGTTAAAATACACCCACTCCTACATTTCAGGCCTGCAACACGTTAAAAAAATGTTGGAACAGGAGGCAAATTAGGGCTAGTAATGAGGTAAAATAATTAAATAATGATGTGATTTCAAACAGGTGATTGTAATCATGATTTGATACAAAAGCAAACATGGGAAGAAGATCTCCAGTTTGTCAACAATTGTGTGAGAAAATTAATGAAATGTTTAGAAGCAATGTTCCTCAAAGAAAGATTGGAAGGAATTTACATATTTCTCCCTCTACAGTGGCAGAAATATCATTCAACAATTCAATGAATCTGGAGGATTTTCAGGGCATAAAGAGCAAGGACACCAGCCTAAGCTGAACACCCGTGATCTCTGATCCATCAGACAGCAGGCACTGCATCAAGAATTGTCACTCATCAATAGCTGACGTAAGTACATGGATTACAAGGTTACATTAACAAATGCCACTTCAAACTTTATTGAGCAAAAAAGAAGCCTTATGTGAACCTTGTCCACAAGCAGCATTGACGTCTTTGGGCTCGGAGTCATCTGGGATGAACAATCACACAGTGGAAACGTGTATTGTGGTGAGACAAATCAGTATTCCAGATCTGTGTTGGAAGAAATGGATGCCATGTGCTCCAGACCAAAGACAAAAAGGACCACTCAAACCATTATCAGCAACAAGTAAAAAAGCCAGGATAGGTCATTTTATGGGGTTGTGTCAGTGCTCTTCTGTGATGGCAGCATTAATGCAGAAAAGAACATTGAGATTTTAGAAAAAAAAATGCTGCCTTCAAGGCAACATCTTTTACAGAGATATCCATGCATATTTCAACAAGACAAAAGCAAAACCACATTCTGCTTACATTACAAAGAGATATCTGAGGAAGAAGAGGGTATGGTTACTCCACTGGCCTGCCTGCTGTCCTCACCTGTCCCAACAGAGAATCTGAGGAGAATTTTGTAATGAAAAATGCAAGAACGATGACCCTGTACGGTTATACACCTTAAGATGTGTTTACAGGACATGTTTCATTGCTAGGGATCCTCAGTACCAAAATGTCTTTTAGGTGTTGTGAGAAGGAATGGTGACATAACAAAGAGGTGACTGCTTTACCATCCCAACTTTTTTGGAATGTTTTGCACTCCTGAAATGTAGGAATGGATGTATATTAACAAATAACATGAAGCTGACCAGGAAAAACATGAAATATCATGGGTTCATAGTGTCTGCAATGAAGTAAAAGTCAAAGTACATTTATGAATCACTGCAGCTTTTATTTTTTTTAATTTTCCATATTGTTCCAACTTTTTCTGATTAGGGATTATACATCTTTACTGATATGCTTCCAAGTACCATAGCTTCTTTATTACACACTGGCAAAATACCCACGCTTCGCAGCAGAGAAGTAGTGTGTTAAAGAGGTTATGTAAACATATATATACATAAACATATATACATATCTACATATACCCATATCTACATATACATATATATATATATATATACACACATATATATATATACACATATCAACATATATATATATATACACACATACATAGACACACACATACATATATATATATATATATATATATATATATATATATATATATATATATATATATATATATATATATATATATACATATCTACATACATACACATATATCTATCTATATATTTATCTATCTATATCTATATCTATATCTATATATCTATCTATATATCTATGTGTATATATATATATATATATATATATATATATATATATATATATATATATTCACGGCATTCGAAGTCTGTGTCACAATCTGATTGTATGGGTGGTTACCTACCAGATAACGCTTGTGGTTGGCCAGCAATCTGCTAACATCCGCCACGGTGCCCTCAGTTTATGAAGAGCAGATCATAGAATGGTTGAAATAGTTTACTGTCAAATAAATGCAAAGAGTACGCGACACGTGTTTCGCCCTCATTCTGGGCTCATGAGGCGTACAAACTCTACTGCACTCCCTCTCGGGAATCGAACCTCGGACGTCAGCGCCAGAGGCGATGCCCCTAACGTTGCGGATGTTAGCAGATTGCTGGCCAACCACAAGCGTTACCTGGTAGGTAACCACTCATACAATCAGATTGTGACACAGAATGACGAATGCCGTGAATGTAATTACCCCGATCTACATGCTGTCAAATAAACGAACCACACGCCGTGGCGCAACGTTAGGGGCATCGCCTCTGGCGCTGACATCCGAGGTTCGATTCCCGAGAGGGAGTGCAGTGGAGTGTGTACACCTGATGAGCCCAGAATGAGGGTGAAACACGTGTCGTGTACTGTTTGCATTTATTTAGACAGTAAACTATTTCAACCATATATATATATATATATATATATATATATATATATATATACACACAGACACATATATATACATAAATATATACATATCTACATATATACACATCTACATATATATACATATCTACATATATATATATATATGTAATTGTGTTGTCATTGTTATGAGTGTTGCTGTCATATATATATATATATATAATATACACACACACACACATAAACATATATACATATATATATACATATACACATCCACATATATATACATATATATATATATATATACACATATCAACATATATATACACATACATATACACACATACATATACACACACATATACATATACACATATACACATACATATATACACATACATATATATATATATATATACACACATACATACATTATGAGGGGCCGTTCAGGAAAAAAAGATTGGTTAGTAAATATATACATTGGTTCAGATGTATATATCGGTTCGGATACATTGGTTTGAATATATACATTGGTTTTAATACATCCGTTCAGATATATATATCGGTTCACATATATACATTGGTTGGGATACATTGGTTCAGATATATACATCGGTTTGAATACATCCGGTCAGATATATACATCTGTTTAAATACATTGGTTGAGATATATATAAATTGGTTTGCATAGATCCATTCTGATATATATACATTGGTTGAGACACATCCGTTCAGATATATACATCGGTCTGAATACATCCGTTCAAATATATACATTGGTTTATATATATATATTGGTTTAAATAGATTGGTTTAAATATATACATCAGTTCAGATACATCCGTTCAGATATATATATTGGTTCAGATAGATCCGTTCAAATATATACATTGGTTGGGATTTACGGGCAGGCACAACGTGGCCACCCATGTTTAGCATCTCCCTTTCACTTCATCATTGCTTCAACACTGTTGTAATTATTGTGCATATTTTATGCAAGTAGCATATGCCTGTCTGTCGCGTTTTGTTTCGTAAGCCTTTTTGGTTGGGGGTCCTCGATTTCAAAGCACTTTTTTCCTTTCATTATTTAAATCACTCGCACAAATAGCCGCCTCCTCGCCCTCTCCGTCCCGCCCCGGCTCATTGTACCCGCCTCACTCGCTCCCTCTTGTCCCTCCCATGACAGATTCTTCTCAAAAGCCAAGTTACTGGAAAGCATTGATCGCAACCGCAGTATGTCCCATTTTTTCACCTCATGAGACGCTGGTTTATCAGTGACCGAAAGCCGCACGGTGATATGTTATTCCGCATTGGCAGCATTTCATTAAAGGGCGATATGCTTCAGCAAGGAACTTAGTCCCATTTGCTGAAAGGATGTTATGGAGGAAAATACTGGAGTTGCTTTGTTTCTTTAAAATATTGATCAGGGATCAAAATGACCAGAATATTCCTGCTTCACAAATAACTGACGTTTAACTGTTTTTATAGTAAAACTGACAAAACGACACACGTGCACACGTACACACGCACGTACGTACACGCACGCGCACACACTTAAACTCACAAATCGTGGGTCCCACATATTACTGATTAAGTGTATGTGTCAGGGGCAATCATCAAGAGACGCTGGTTTATCATTAACCGAAAGCCGCCCGGTGATTTCTGTTATTCCGTATTGGCAGCATTTCATTAAAGGGCGATCTGTTTCAGCAGGGACATTAGTCCTGTTTGCTGAAAGGATGTTATGGAGGAAAACACTGCAATAGCGCAGTTTCTTCTGAATGTTTATCAGTGATTAGGGATCAGAATGATCAGAATATTTCTGCTTCACAAATAACGGATGTCTGTTTTTATTGTAAAACTGGCAAAATCACACACACGCACGTACACACACACAACACACACACACTCAAAGTCACAAATCGTAGGTCGCACACACAACTGATTAAGTGTATCTGTCACGGGCGATCATTTTTTTCACCTAATAAAACTTTAGTTCGTCAAAGTTAGAAAGCAGCGCGGTGATTTCTATTATTCCTTATTGGCAGCATTTCATTTAAAGATGATTCACGTCAACCAGGCTAAAGAGTCTCTTATTTTGACAGGACGATGTTCTTTTAGGCTTAAGCATTTTTGATTGACTTACAAAAGAAAATAGTTATTACTTACCCTCTTTGCTTTGAATTGGCTTTTTAAAAAACTTTTTTGATATAATTTATTTATGACAGTTTAAAATAAAAAAATAGTGCTCAAAATTATAATGCGGCGTATCTAACATGAAAAGGTGGTGGTAGGAGTAAAATGCTAACTCACAGCTAAATGATCACTGGTTTGTGTCCGGGGGGCTTCCTTTCTGTTATTTTATTTATTTATTTATTTTTACAAATTGCTTTGAGTAGTAAGAAAGGCGCTATAAAACGTAAGGAATTATTATTATTATTATACGTGTGAATGCGTGATCAAATTCAGCCGCTGCGTAGTGGAGTATAAATAGGGACACTATTCGCTCAACAATACCACAAGTTCATTGAAATAATTACACAGTAAGGTGCGCACGCAATACAAACATAATGTGTATATTATTGAAGTAAAGGTTCATATAACTTGATTATATACAAATTTTTACAAGTTGAGAGATGTAAACTGGTTAAAATGCACGAAATTATACATGTATTGCTTTATAGTCCACATATAGTGTATGTATATTATTAAAATAATGATATAAAAATCATATAAAATGGTATAGAATCTGCGTCGTAGACTTATTTGTGTTTTTAATTAGTTTGCTTTAAAAAATCTTACGGCACACATGTGAACCGTTGAAAATCGCTGATCTTAATCAATTTGTTTTAACGCATGCTCTGTGCAAAATGCTGTCATATCTTGTTATTAAACATGCACGCGCAGCGATGTCCTGATGTCTGCATTCTAAGGCTGCAGGTATATTAAACGCTTTTCACGTTTTACTGGGATGCTCTGTGATTAAGGGCGGACAGTAAACTTTGTTAAAATCCATCCATCGATCCATTTTCCAACCCGGTGAATCCGAACTGATATTAAAAAATACCAGTCGTCAGTTGTATTTTCAGTCGTTTTGGCGTGTTTATTGTTCTGTTACCAAACAATTCTTCAACGGGGCTCATCAACAAAGAAATGTGGATAGTAAGATTTAGTAAAATATCAGTAATAATAATACATTACTCGACACCCAGTAACACTTTACAAAGACATTTAAAAGACAGCTTGTTAAAATAAATGTAGCAATCCATTGTCATGCTATAAGTGATAGCTTGCTCTTAAACATTTGCACATGTGGTTTTTCCTGGGGATAAAAAAGGAAAAAAAAATCCACGGGAAAGGCTTTGTTGTTCAACTCAAATTTCACTTCCGCCATGTGAGTCATTAAAACTATTGGAATGAAATATAGTTCTATATAAATAAATAAATAAATTTCCTATCACAACCACCCTTTAACCCCTGTACATTGGAGAGGAATCTTGTTTTCACAGCAGGTGCAATTATCCTATAAAACACATAGGAGTTCTGTGCACCGTTTTTCATGGGAGATTAAAACTCATCAAATGTATTTTAAAAACTTGTAGCAGTCTGTGGTATTCCTCATCTGCCATGGTCCATTACAAAATGAACGCCAGGCAGTTAAAATTGTGCACAGTTTCTTTAATAAGCCTGTCAGACAGTCTTTTATAGCACTTTCATATCGAGTGTGTCTCTTAATCCCTTCTAGCAAAAGAGACACTCATTTCCACAGCTTGGTCTATGGTGTAGAAATGTGTGCCCCCTGTCTTCTGCTTGCAAAATTAATACTGGAATTACAAAATTGTCCACAATTTATTTCAAAAGATTGAAGGAAGTCTTCTATATCACTTTTTTGTCTACTATGTTCCTTACTCATCCACTCATCCACTAATTAAAAAAAAAAAATCAAGCGCTTACACTGTCTTTTTTAAGTATGTCTATGAAAATCACTGTGGGTAGCCAGAGAAATGCTATATAAATGTAAGTTATTATTATTATTATTATTTAGGTTTTTTAAAATTCAAATAAACCTGATAGGACTTCTTCCAAGATATGTGCCACTCTAGGGTACCAACAAAGTCAAACTAATTAGGAAATTTTGTGATCAGATTGTTTAAAGTATATTGAGCAAAAAATAACTTTTCATCATCTTCTCATTTCTAATTTGGCATTTCATGATACAGTATATACTGCAAATATACATTTAAATTGTAACCACTGACAATTATTTACTCATGTGCTTGCGTTTTCCATAAAACAGCTTCAATATGTGTACAAAGTATAGGTAATAAAACACACAAATTCTGACATTAGCATGACTGTTGAAAGAAAAACATGTATTAGAAACTATTCTATGGAGTTTTCATAAATTAATCATTATATACCCTTTGATGTTTCTTGATATATTTTGTAATCAGATTTTTAAAATATTTTTTTATTTTAACTGCCACTTCACAGATCAACAATCCCCAATTTGGTCACTGTCAGAATAAGTCTTTAAACTTTTTTCCTGTGCCAATTAATACATTTTCCAGGTGTCACTACCCATCTGAAAGAGTTGGCATCAGGTTGGGTGGCACTTTTAAACTGTAGTAGTATGAGCGAGTGTCAGTGTGGCAAGCACTAGACTGGCATTTCTTTCCGTCTAATTTTTTATCTTTTGGCCCAAGCCTGTAAATCTCTTTTGTAAATGGGTGGCTTGGATAGAGAACAGATACTAACAATTTTCAAGGCTATTTTTAAAAATACTGAAAGATATTTGTGTATGTGTGTTGTGGTGCCCCATGTTGTAAGTGTTAGATCCATTGAAGAAGTCAACTTAAACAAAGAAAATGTACATTTTGCAGGTTTCTTTGAAGTGTTTTACATTATAACCATATTATTAATTGGTGCGTGAATATCATTTTTTCAAGGGGATGACCTTTACTATTGTCAAAAAGACTAGCAGAGCAACAGGAGGAATATGAAAGTTATTTGTTGAGTTTAGGAGACAAAGGATACTTGTAAGGAAGTTCATGCCAGTGCTATCCGTGTACATTCTGGAATTTATAAAACTGCTGATATTATTTCACAAAGATGTTACTGGCCTGGTTTTATGCTGACATTAAACTGGCTACATTTTCTGATAATTATAATCATTATTTTAATTAAAAGACTATAACTGTCAGAACAGATTCAATAAAATGTTTCAATATCTCAGTTGCTGTTTGTCGGACTCTTTAATTGACTTGTCATACAAATGTGTATCAGTGGATATTTGGTACCTCATTTGACAAATAATAGGAATGTTTCAAAATCTCATAGATAGATAGATAGATAGATAGATAGATAGATAGATAGATAGATAGATAGATAGATAGATAGATAGAATTCTATTTGTCCTCTAAGGGAAAATGTGCTTTTTTTAACAGAGGCTGAATGAATAAATAAATTAATATATAATGAAAAAAATAGCCAATCCAATATCAATTTGAGCTGTCTAATGTTCATTCTGCAAGCAACAGTTGGGGCTCACAACTCTGAGGCAAAAGCTCAGCTGTAGAAGTGAGTGTCCCTTTGAGTGGAGAGGACAATGGGACATAGTAGACTTGAAAGTGATGTAGAAGACTTTCATCAATCTTTTACCATGGATTTCAGATAATATTACTTATCCAGGGTTCATTTTGAAAGCAGCAGACAGGGTGCACACAAGCGGATCTGCTCCAGCTTTGGAAATGAGTGTTCCCTGTAGGGAATAGGATAGAGACACATAGTGGAGAAGATTATATATAAAACTATACCTACAACTCTTTTAAAATCAATTTTGCATAATTTTACCTCTCTAGTGTTCATTTTTTAATCAGCAGTCAGAGGACACACATTTTACAGCTCTGCAGCAGCCATGGAAATGAGCGTCCCGACCATGTGGATGAGACATGCGTTTTCATTCCAATAGTTTTAATGACTCACATGGCGGAGGTGAAATTTGAGTTCAACAACAAAGCCTTTCCCATGGATTTTTTTTTTCCTTTTTTATCCCCAGGAAAAACCACCTGTGCAAATGTTTAAGAGCAAGCTATCACTTATAGCATGACAATGGATTGCTACATTTCTTTTAACGAGCAGTCTTTTAAATGTCTGTAAAGTGTTACTGGATGTCGAGCAATGTATTATTATTACTGATATTTTACTAAATCTTACTATCCATGTTTCTTTGTTGATGAGCCCCGTTGAAGAATTTTTTGGTAACAGAACAGTAAACACGCCAAAACGACTGAAAATACAACTGACGACTGGTATTTTTCGATATCATTTTAACAAAGTTTACTGTCTGCCCTCAATCACAGAGCACCTTGGTAAAACGTCAATAGCGTTTAATATACTTGCAGCCTTAGAACGCAGACATCAGGACATCGGTGCGCGTGCATGTTTAATAACAAGATATGACAGCATTTTGCACAGAGCATGCGTTAAAATAAAAGACAAGCGGCGCACAAAGGCACGCGAACAAGAGGAGTTCCGCAGCAATCACATCTTAGTGCACCTAAGAGAAGGGACACTGAATTCTACGAGGCACAGATATTTTAGAGCACCGGTTAAAATATATATTGATTGATTAAGATCAGCGATTTTCAACGGTTCACAGGTGTGGCGTAAGATTTTTTTAAGCAAACTAATTAAAGACTTCTTTGAAGAAATATGACAAAAAATAAGTCTACGACGCAGATTCTATACCATTTTATATGATTTTTTATATCATTATATTAAATGAAATGCTGCCAAAAAGGAATAATAGAAATCACCGCGCTGCTTTCTATCTTTGATGTACTAACGTTTTATGGGGTGAAAAAAATGATCACCCGTGACAGATACACTTAATCAGTAGTGTGTGCGACCTACGATTTGTGACTTTGAGTCTGTGTGTGTTGTGTGTGTGTACGTGCGTGTGTGTGGTTTTGCCAGTTTTACAATAAAAACAGACATCAGTTATTTGTGAAGCAGGAATATTCTGATCATTCTGATCCTTGATCACTGATAAACATTCAGAAGAAACAGCGCTATTGCAGTGTTTTCCTCCATAACATCCTTTCAGCAAACAGGACTGATGTCCCTGCTGAAACAGATCGCCCTTTAATGAAATGCTGCCAATACGGAATAACAGAAATCACCGGGTGGCTTTCGGTTAATGATAAACCAGTGTCACTTGATGATTGCCCCTGACACATACACTTAATCAGTAGTATGTGGGACCCACGATTTGTGAGTTTAAGTGTGTGCGCGTGCGTGTACGTGCGTGTGTGTGCACGTGTGTCGTTTTGTCAGTTTTACTATAAACACAGTTTAACGTCAGTTATTTGTGAAGCAGGAATATTCTGGTCATTTTGATCCCTGATCAACATTTTAAAGAAACAAAGCAACTCCAGTGTTTTCCTCCATAACATCCTTTCAGCAAATGGGACTAAGTTCCTTGCTGAAGCATATCGCCCTTTAATGAAATGCTGCCAATGCGGAATAACAGATATCACCGGGCGGCTTTCGGTCACTGATAAACCAGCGTCTCATGAGGTGAAAAAATGGGACATACTGCGGTTGCGATCAATGCTTTCCGGTAACTCGGCTTTTGAGAAGAATCTGTCATGGGAGGGACAAGAGGGAGCGAGTGAGGCGGGTACAATGAGCCGGGACGGGACGAAGCTGGGCGAAGAGGCGGGTATCTGTGCAAGTGTTTTAAATAATGAAAGGAAAAAAAGTGCTTTGAAATCGAGGACCCCCAACCAAGAGGGCTTACGAAACAAAACGCGACAGACAGGCATATGCTACTTGCATAAAATATGCACAATAATTACAACAGTGTTGAAGCAATGATGAAGTGAAAGGGAAATGCTAAACATGTGTGGCCACGTTGTGCCTGCCCGTAAATCCCAACCAATGTATATATTTGAACGGATCTATCTGAACCAATATATATATCTGAACGGATGTATCTGAACCGATGTATATATTTAAATAAATCTATTTAAACTCTATATATATATCTAAACCAATGTATATCAACCAATATATATATCTCAACCAATGTATATATTTGAACGGATGTATTCAAACCGATGTATATATCTGAACGGATGTATCTCAACCAATGTATATATATCAGAATGGATCTATGCAAACCAATTTATATATATCTCAACCAATGTATTTAAACCGATGTATATATCTGACTGGATGTATTCAAACCGATGTATATATCTGAACCAATGTATCCTAATCAATGTATATATGTGAACCGATATATATATCTGAACGGATGTATTAAAACCAATGCATATATTCAAACCAATGTATCCGAACCGATATATACATCTGAACCAATGTATATATTTACTAACCAATCTTTTTTTCCTGAACGGCCCCTCATAATACATACATACATACATATATATATATATATATATATATATATATATATATATATATATATTTACATATCTACATATATATATATATATATATATATATATATATATATATATATATATATATATTTACATATCTACATATATATACTATATATATATATATATATATTTGCATATCTACATATATCTAGACATACATATATACATACATACATTGACATATATATATCTACATATATACAGTGCATCCAGAAAGTATTCACAGCGCATCACTTTTTCCACATTTTGTTATGTTACAGCCTTATTCCAAAATGGATTAAATTCATTTTTTTCCTCAGAATTCTGCACACAACACCCCATAATGACAACGTGAAAAAAATTTACTTGAGGTTTTTGCAAATTTATTAAAAATAAAAAAACTAAGAAATCACATGTACATAAGTATTCACAACCTTTGCTCAATACTTTGTCGATGCACCTTTGGCAGCAATTACAGCCTCAAGTCTTGTTGAATATGATGCCACAAGCTTGGCACACCTATCCTTGGCCAGTTTCGCCCATTCCTCTTTGCAGCACCTCTCAAGCTCCATCAGGTTGGATGGGAAGCGTCGGTGCACAGCCATTTTAAGATCTCTCCAGAGATGTTCAATCGGATTCAAGTCTGGGCTCTGCCTGGGCCACTCAAGGACATTCACAGAGTTGTCCTGAAGCCACTCCTTTGATATCTTGGCTGTGTGCTTAGGGTCGTTGACCTGCTGAAAGATGAACCGTCGCCCAAGTCTGAGGTCAAGAGCGCTCTGGAGCAGGTTTTCATCCAGGATGTCTGTACATTGCTGCAGTCATCTTTCCCTTTCTCCTGAGTAGTCTCCCAGTTCCTGCCTCTGAAAAACATCCCCACAGCATGATGCTGCCACCACCATGCTTCACTGTAGGGATGGTATTGGCCTGGTGATGAGCGGTGCCTGGCTTCCTCCAAACGTGACGCCTGGCATTCACACCAAAGAGTTCAATTTTTGTCTCATCAGACCAGAGAATTTTCTTTCTCATGGTCTGAGAGTCCTTCAGGTGTCTTTTGGCAAACTCCAGGCGGGCTGCCATGTGCCTTTTACTAAGGAGTGGCTTCCGTCTGGCCACTCTACCATACAGGCCTGATTGGTGGATTGCTGCAGAGATGGTTGTCCTTCTGGAAGGTTCTCCTCTCTCCATAGAGGACCTCTGGAGCTCTGACAGAGTGACCATCGGGTTCTTGGTCACCTCCCTTACTAAGGCCCTTCTCCCCCGATCGCTCAGTTTAGATGGCCGGCCAGCTCTAGGAAGAGTTCTGGTGGTTTTGAACTTCTTCCACTTACGGATGATGGAAGCCACTGTGCTCATTGGGACCTTCAAAGCAGCAGAATTTTTTCTGTAACCTTCCCCAGATTTGTGCCTTGAGACAATCCTGTGTCGGAGGTCTACAGACAATTCCTTTGACTTCATGCTTGGTTTGTGCTCTGACATGAACTGTCAACTGTGGGACCTTGTATAGACAGGTGTGTGCCTTTCCAAATCATGTCCAACCAACTGAATTTACCACAGGTGGACTCCAATTAAGCTGCAGAAACATCTCAAGGATGATCAGGGGAAACAGGGATGCGCCTGAGCTCAATTTTGAGCTTCATGGCAAAGGCTGTGAATACTTATGTACATGTGCTTTCTCAATTTTTTTATTTTTAATAAATTTGCAAAAACCTCAAGTAAACTTTTTTCACGTTGTCATTATGGGGTGTTGTGTGTAGAATTCTGAGGAAAAAAATGAATTTAATCCATTTTGGAATAAGGCTGTAACATAACAAAATGTGGAAAAAGTGATGCGCTGTGAATACTTTCCGGATGCATTGTATATATATATATATATATATATATATATATATATATATATATATATATCAAAATACCCGTGCTTCGCAGCGGTGAAGTACTGCTTTAAAATTTTTATTGAGAAGAAAAGTAAACCTTTTTAAACTGAGGGAAAATGAATCAATAATTATTTGTTACGGATCTCTCTGTATACCATGTTGTCAGTTTGCCCCTCCGGTTGTAATTTGACCAAACTGTGTGCTGACCTTACTCTTGAGCATGCAACGTACAGTTGGCCATGTGAAAAGCAGTCCTGCCTGAAATCAATGCCAACGTTTTGTAGGGTCTGTCCCTGAGACTTATTAATTGTCATTGCGAAGCAGAGCCTTAGTGGAAATTGTAGGCGTTTGAATTGAAATGGGAGATCAGAGGGTATAACGGGGATGCGAGGAATAATAACTCTCTCCCCTGACCCACCGCCAGTAAAAATAGTTGCCTCAATGAGGTTCTTTTGCAGAGACGTGACCTGAAGTCTCGTGCCGTCACAAAGTTTCAGTGGCTGTTCGCAAATCCACAATCGGTTTCATATTGTTTTCGTACCTTATCAATTGTGTAATGTGTTTTTTGAACAGGTTTGATTCATCGAAGTGATCACTCCTGCTGCGTTCAGTCATTTCACGTGAGCCGCTCTCTTGTGTGATGTTGCGATGTCCACGGGTTTATTTAATGTTAGCTAAGACCCGGCAGTTAAAAGTTTCTCGCTACAGCAATTTTAACTCTGTTACAAAGTGATCCAAACTGTCGTTTATACCTCGTGTCTTCTCATTAAACTTGTATCTCGCGAATATGGCATTGCAAACGGCAGCGGGAGCGTTTGTATAAAGTTAATTTAAACTTACGGTTTACACCGTGCCCGGCAGTTAAAAGTTTCTCGCTACAGCAATTTTAACTCTGTTACAAAGTGATTCAAACTGTCGTTTATACCTCGTGTCTTCTCATTAAACTTGTATCTCATAAATATGGCATTGCAAACGGCAGCGGGTCAGTTCACGTGCTTATGTGGGAGGCGTGATGACGCGATATATTTTGATATATATCAATTAACGTCATTTACCTTTGTTCCCGCGTTTGATAAAAGGCGAGCTTTTAAGCCTGAGAAATCACCCCGTAAATGCACACGTTTAATTGCACGTGTTAATATGTATGCTTACACAGTATTAAAAGACACTCAACAATTAATGTCATTTACCATCGTTCCCGCGTTTGACTCGTGCAGTAAATCTCTTCCTTGTTTTCAGTTCACGTGATTACGTAGGAGGCGTGATGATGCGATACGTGACTCCGCCTCCTCCATTTGAGTATATGGACAAAAAACAGGTTCCAGTTATGACCATTACGCGTAGAATTTCGAAATGAAACCTGCCTAACTTTTGTAAGTAAGCCGTAAGGAATGAGCCTGCCAAATTTCAGCCTTCTACCTACACGGGAAGTTGGAGAATTACTGATGAGTGAGTGAGTGAGTGAGTGAGTGAGTGAGTGAGTGAGTGAGTGAGTGAGTGAGTGAGTGAGTCAGTCAGTCAGTCAGTCAGTCAGTCAGTCAGTCAGTCAGTGAGGGCTTTGCCATTTATTAGTATAGATACAGAAATAATCTAGATAGGTATGAGCATGACTTTTCTTTCTATGATTATTGTGTAGGAGTCTGCGGGACAGAGACAGCAAGTCACACTGCGGTAACAATGTTCAATAATGTGAATAACAACAATAAGAGTGGATTTATCATGTATATCAACGTCAACAATTCCTTTGCATAGGCTCTTTTCCATCTGTCTTCCTTATACTTTCTCCTGCATCAAAGTCCTAAGGGGATGGGCAACAGATGAAGAGAACTATCATTCGGTGATGGTGTATGTTCTTTGTATGGATTACGCACATATAGTATGATGGCATTGGTGTGATGGCCATTGAGAAGCACAACTGGGACAATTGTCTGGTCCACGTGTTACCAGTGTGACTAGGCAAACTTTTTCAAAGATAATACTACCTACTCCTGATGGGGAAGGGACAATAAAAGGCATCTCAAAAACAATTTGTCCCATCTGTACTTGGAGAGGAAACCGCACCTGGTGAGTCACCACTCTACCTGTGGTCGAGAAACTTCAAAATCTTTTTCCATAGCTTCTTGGAATGTCCACACACATTAATGAATTTGACCAATAACGATCAACCACCTTGAAGAACAGTCCTCATAGCCTCAGAGCTCCAACACTACTACAGTAAGATATCTGTGCTCTCAGTGAGACTTGTCTCGCTGATGAAGGAGCCATATCTGAAACCACAGCAAAATATACATTCTTCTGGAAAGGCCAATCACAGTCAGAAACGAGGATGAATGGACCCGGCCTTGCTGTCAAGAATGAACTTCTGAAAATCCCAGAGTCTCCTATTGGCATCACCTCGCACTCATTGACCTTGCTCATTTCACAGGGTGACAATCATTAGTGCATATGCTTCTACACTGAATTCAAGAAAAAAAGGACAACTTTTGTGTTTCACTTGACAAAGCACTCTGGAATGTTCCTGCTTCAGACAAAATCACCTTATTCGAGACTTTGACACACGAGATGGAAGGAGCTGCTCTGACATCTGGAATGATGTGATCGGGAAACATGGAACTGTAAACATGAATGATAAAGAGCTCCATCTCTTATCCTTCTGTATGGAGCACCAACTATCTATTACCTACACAATGTTTTAGTTCCCTGATAAACACAATATGACATTGATGCATCCTTGATAAAAGAACTGGCACCTACTGGAATATGTGATTGTTTGTTGGTGTGATCTCCAGGTTGTCCAGATCAAATGAGCAATGCAAGGAGAAAAATGCTGGACAGGCCATAGAATTTTTGGGCCCATCCTCTGTGCTGTACTTAGACCACTTACTAGAAGACAATCCCCCAAGCTTCAGTGTTGCATCCCTTGCAACCATTGACACCAGAAACTTATTGATCTTTGCACTCAGCTTTAACACATCCAGATCCCAACCACGGATGGTGACATCATTTTTACCAGTCCTGATACTGATGAATTGTGAACCTTGCTGCTCACGGTCCTGCAGTCATCATCCAAAATAGCCCTTGGATTTTCCAAGACCAATAATCCAGACTGGTTCAAGGAGGTCACAGACAAGATTCTCTCCATCCTGGAGGCCAAGAAAGCAGCATTTCAAGCTCATCTTGAAAATCTGTCATCAGTTTCTCTCCTGCAGAAGTAGAAAAAAATCTAGATCAATTACAAAATGCAGACTCCATGAAATCCAGAGTGACTGGTGGATCAACAAGGCCACTGAAATACAAAGCTACTCAGATGAAAACAAGACCTACGGAATTTATGGTTCTTCTCGGCATAATGTAACTCCAGTCCAGACTGTAGATGATGCAACACTCCTTAAAGATAAGTAATAGATCTTGGAAGTTTTACTGTATGAAGTAATTTCTTGTTCACTATTGGTTGCATAGACACATAGGCATTTTGTACTTTAAACCAAAGTTTCTTCAGTTTGACACATAAATACATTTCAAATAAAATCAGGATTAATATGCACACTATTAATATCACAATTGGAAGAGAAAGTTTATTCAATACTATGTTTGCTGTGGATGACCAATTACTGAAGAAGTCCCACCAGTGATGACTTGGTGTTGTTTGAATTTCAGAGACATTCTGAAGAACATTGATTCAATCCTATTCTGTATGAGTAATGACTTTAGAAACTATATTGGTCTTGGCTTTTTCTTCTTGTAATCTTTGTATGTGTCTTCTTATAATTGGTCATTAAATTCAGAAGTTTCAGGTGAGGCAACTCCACTCCTTCCTCTAAACTGCCCAATCCAATTCTACATTGTATGCAACTGCATCTGTCATTTTGTCATTGATATCTGTAACCCCAGTTTATGTTGTTTCTGCAGAATACCTCTATCCGTTGTCTAGCTGCAGGTTTTGCCATACTAATAGCTGTGGTATTCATGTAAAAAATTTGAAAAGCAACATTTAACAGGTTCCAATGGCAATCTCCTGTATAAAACTGTCTTCACCAACGAAGCCTAGTGGTCTGTCTTCACACTTTTGTCAATAGTGTTCTGACACATTTGTCACAACTGTCAGGAAAGTCCCCTAATAAAGAGATACCTTAATATCATGTGATAGAAAAGTAACAGTAATCAAAGTGTATATGTGAATCTGCTCAGAACATACTTTGTATAATACCCTTCACTGTGTGCAGGTTTAGAGCCCTGCAACAAGTTCATGGGTGAAACAAGTTACAATCTTGACAAATTACTAATTCTATTTGGCTTTCTCAATTTATTTTACAATGTACTCACATTTTCTAGTGCGTCTGAAACACATTTCTAACAGCTAAAAGCACATTATACACTGTATGGTCAGAAGATTGTGGAAATCTGGGCATCACACCTACAGTATTTGAGTTTGTCAGTCATCCCATTCCAAAACCTTGGACATTAATAAAGAGCAAAATGGCAAGCTCTCCTATACCAGGTGCCATAATATTTACTTTATTACTATATAAAACACACAATATAGAAATGTAAAAGAAATAAAGTATTTATTAAAGTATACTGTGATACCTTTAGAAACAAGTATAACTGAAAATAAACTAGATAGCAAAGTCTGGATATGAATGGTCTTAGAAAAAATCTTACTGAAAATCAACAGTGTCATCAGTGGTTGTTGTCCTAGGCAAGGTTATTATAGTTAACGAAAACTAAAATCAAAACTGAAACTATTATTAAAAAAACATTTTCGTAAACTGAAATAAAATAATTAACAAAACCGAAATTAAAAACTAAAACTAAATGAAACTATTAAAGTAGCTGGAAAGACTAACTGAAATAAAATAATAATTTACTAAAATATTTTTAGTTTTGTTTTTGAATGAATATTGTTGCTGTTAGTCTTTAACCCTTGTAAGTTTTAACTCTAAAACAGAAAGTCATCCACCACAAGCCACCCGCATATATTCATCCAGTGAACGGCGGCTGGTGATGGAGGGCGGCTGTTCACACAGCATTTGCAGTGACAGAGTAAGCTGAGTGCGGGTGTGTAAAGCGTGAGAAATAGAAAGCGATTTGCGTGCCGCCTTCCATTGTGTTTGTTGTATATCAAGATGTAATTCAAACGGCTGAAATCAGAATGTGCTGTTCAACAAAACGTTTACCATATGGACAGAAAAATCACGAGTGAGTAACGTTTCAGTTTATTTCTCAGGTGTCTGCTTTTTGTTAACAGCAATTCACCTGCCACTTTGCACAGGGGAAATCGTTTTTACTTTCTCATATACGAAGTATAGTAATCATGAAAAAATTCGACCTCGATATTTTGATGAATCTTGACGTTATAGACTAACCAGTGTCCAACAATACTGTTTTTTGGAATTGTGTGTGTACGCGCACGCGTGTATGCGTGTTTCTGTCTGTGTGTATAAACACGATAACTCAAAAACGCAACTAGATAGATGGATGAAATTCGGCATGTGGTTGTTACACCACAATTACAGATCTGTATTAACTTTTGGGCCAAATCCATCACCCGGAAGTGGTACTTTACCTGAACACAGACTCTGCAGCTGTATAAATAAAAAAAAAATCGAGTATGATTTTTTCAACTTTACTTTTATAATAATTGTTCAATATATGATTAATTTGATTTGTTGTTGAAGGTTCCTTAATGTACATAATATAAAAATATAATCATTGTCTTGCAGTTTACACCTCAAATATCCATCCCCATATCTGAGTACTAGCAAAATACCCACGCTTCGCAGTGGTAAAGTACTGCTTTAAAATTTTAAATAATAAACTGAGGGAAAATGTACCAATAATTATTTGTTAAGGATCTCTTTGTATACCACGTTGTCAGTTCGCCCCTCCGGTTGTAATATGACCAAGCTGTGCACTGAGCTTACTCTTGAGCATGCAACGTATAGTTGGCCATGTGAAAAGCAATCTTGCCTCAAATCAATGCCAACCTTTTGTAGGGTCTGTCCCTGAGACTTATTAATTGTCATTGCGAAGCAGAGCCTTACTGGAAATTGGAGGCGTTTGAATTGAAATATGAGATCAGAGGACTGCGGTGGGTTGGCACCCTGCCCGGGATTGGTTCCTGCCTTGTGCCCTGTGTTGGCTGGAATTGGCTCCAGCAGACCCCCGTGACTCTGTGTTCGGATTCAGTGGGTTGGAAAATGGATGGATGGATGGATAATAAGCAATACATTGGAGAAATAAAGAAAAGATGGGTGATGTTTTGCAAAATGTTTCAGTTTCATGGAGTATGAAAGAAAGTGCTGAAATCACCCAAATTATATAAAAATTAAAGTTATAAAAGACATCAAATGGAAAAATCCCTAAGTAGTTTAGTTTAAATTTATTGTCATATGTGGAGAGCATGGTGAAATTCTATCTTGCGTGCTTATTTACCACTCTCTGCTGCTATGATTAGTGTTGTATATTCTGCCAAGCTTATGCTGAGTGTAACTGTCATGCAGTGAAGAAAAGGAGATCTGTCAATTACAAGTGAGCAGGCAAACCTCCTTTTGTGGAACTGTACTCTCCATTAATAGGGGTGCCCTGTTGAACATCTTTGGCGACTTGCAGTTCCATAAACTCTATGGATCAAGATTAATAAAATGACCCATCTCAACTACTGTACGTTTGTTGAATTTCAACCCTATGAATTTCCTGGTTTAATTAATTATGTGGTCCACCTTTTTCAATCATGCCACAATATACCTAGTGGGCCACTTTACAGCACTCTAGCAAGATGGAGGAAATAGAAAATTTTTTAAAAGGGGCCCCTCACCTCATTTTGCTTTGACTGGTTATTTTGTTGTAGACAGAGAATCATGGTCCCTCAAGTCAGCTGTTGAGTGATAAGCCTGTCTACATTAACTGTATAATCTCAGTAAATTAGGGATCATTCAGATTCTTTAAAAAAGAGATTACTCATTCACTTGGACCTAGTTTATATTTTAATGGAAAAATTCTGAGAGCTGAGAGTACAGTGCTCTGGTCCACTGTCATGTCTGTCTCAAAACAACTTTTCCACAAACAAAGTATTTATAACAGAGTAGCATTTTGACAAGATAATCAGATTGTTCTTTACATTTGTACATCAAAGAGTTTAGATTACATTGCTGTTCTACTCCTGAATTTGTGACAGACAGGGAGAAGGAGAGACTCTTGTGAAGAAGTTATGAAATAAAGGCATATCTTTAAAGATGATTTCCTTAAATAAATTTTTTTTTTTTCATCAAAGGGTTTAACATGTGTACATGGCTCAAAATAAGTATGACAGATGATACATTCCTGCTTGTAATCTGAGATGCCTCCTTCTTTTTACAATAACCGTGTCTTTCTTGTAAATCCAGTTTTTCCGGTCTTACTTGGGTGCAGTTCTAACAGATCACATGATTTCACCTGAAACCTGCATGTCTGTTACAGATCCTGCACAGTTCCCCCTTTGTTGTATTTCAAGGCAAGCAGTTTCCAGGTTTTATTGGTCTTATGTATCTTGGTAAAAATATTACTGTTACACCACAAGAGTACTGCAATCTTGTTTCTATAGGTAGCCTATTGTGGACGAAAGTCGAGAACAACAGCAGGCAGACACTAATAAAAAAGTAAAAAAGCAATTTCTTTTAGTTTTGGTGAGAAGAGAGAGACTCTGCAGAACCTGTCAACTAAAATGTATGCTATACAGACTGTGAGCCTGCTAGTAGGAAGCCGAGAGACATCCTTAAATACTCAAATCCGTTAAAAAAAAGAAAAGCGGCAGTTCATCTTGAGGTTATTACATGGATTGCAACATGCAGGAACACACAGTATTTTTACAGATAAAGAATGGTCGGTATTTTCACGATGTTAAGAAATACACTTCTGCTAACTTACATATACTGTACATAAGTCCAGTTACAGCAAGTTTTGTCCTAATGGTTATAGGTGTATGTAACTCAGTGGTTTTACACAATGCTCACTTCCTTTTTTCTTTGCACGCACATTGCTTATAAAATATCAAGGATTACATTTGTTCAGTTAGCTTAGCACATTCTTATTTAATACATAAGTGTCATGACTGATTTATATCACAGGTTTGTTCTGTTATTATCAAAAGGTCAGCATTTTCTCATAAAGAAATGCAAATTAGTCTAATAATTCTGTGCACAAGCTTAATTCTTTTTCTACCTAAATGAAGAACAAATCATATAGAAGTAAAAATCATATAGATCTCTGCAGCATGCTTATTACAAAATACAGTCCTTAGTATTGTGAGTGAAATACTCATAATCATTTCAGTTAATAATGTTTTTTTCTTTCTCACTATCTACATAAAGAATGGTTGAATAAACTGCCACTTGGTTTATTTTTTTCTTTTTGCAATTTGTCATAATCCAACAAATGTTTGATGAGCTTCTCCTAAAGTTTCTTTTCTCATTTTCCTTATAAACCCGTTGTTTACAGTATTGTAAGTATAGTGTGTTGTATTTTACCCAAAGGTCCTCCCCTGGCTTAATAATTCTTTTATAATTATTTTTTTATATCTTTTTTGTTCAAATCTGTGCCTTTGATTTGTGTTAAAGTTATTTTTTGCTTATTACTTTCTATATTTTATATGCTTTTTGTTATGTTCTTGTGTTTTATGTGTGGCCTCAATTGGTGGAGTCACTTGCTCATCACTTTTTGTATTTTTGGCCATTGTTTAGATCTGTGATTTGGACTTTTTCACTTTGGATTGCTTTTGCCTTTTTTAGGCAGTGCCTTTGAGCTCTGCAGAGTTTCTCATTATAAAGGAACATTTTTGTGAAAAATAAGTAATTTTATTGATAAAGATTCTCTGTTTGCTCTTGTTACTAGACAGGTTTGATGAGTTAGATAGATAGATAGATAGATAGATAGATAGATAGATAGATAGATAGATAGATAGATAGATAGATAGATAGATAGATAGATAGATAGATAGATAGATAGATAGATAGATAGATAGAGTGGTGTGAAAAACTATTTGCCCCCTTCCTGATTTCTTATTCTTTTGCATGTTTGTCACACAAAATGTTTCTGATCATCAAACACATTTAACCATTAGTCAAATATAACACAAGTAAACACAAAATGCAGTTTTTAAATGATGGTGTTTATTATTTAGGGAGAAAAAAAATCCAAACCTACATGGCCCTGTGTGAAAAAGTAATTGCCCCCTTGTTAAAAAATAACCTAACTATGGTGTATCACACCTGAGTTCAATTTCCGTAGCCACCCCCAGGCCTGATTACTGCCACACCTGTTTCAATCAAGAAATCACTTAAATAGGAGCTGCCTGACACAGAGAAGTAGACCAAAAGCACCTCAAAAGCTAGACATCATGCCAAGATCCAAAGAAATTCAGGAACAAATGAGAACAGAAGTAATTGAGATCTATCAGTCTGGTAAAGGTTATAAAGTCATTTCTAAAGCTTTGGGACTCCAGCGAACCACAGTGAGAGCCATTATCCACAAATGG
The DNA here is from genome assembly GCF_900747795.2 of Erpetoichthys calabaricus. Lineage (NCBI taxonomy): Eukaryota > Metazoa > Chordata > Cladistia > Polypteriformes > Polypteridae > Erpetoichthys > Erpetoichthys calabaricus. The sequence continues at coordinate 345,104,588 of NC_041394.2, read as the reverse complement.
CAAAAACATGGAACAGTGGTGAACCTTCCCAGGAGTGGCCGGCCGACCAAAATTACCCCAAGAGCGCAGAGACGACTCATCCGAGAGGTCACAAAAGACCCCAGGACAACGTCTAAAGAACTGCAGGCCTCACTTGCCTCAATTAAGGTCAGTGTTCACGACTCCACCATAAGAAAGAGACTGGGCAAAAACGGCCTGCATGGCAGATTTCCAAGACGCAAACCACTGTTAAGCAAAAAGAACATTAGGGCTCGTGTCTCAATTTTGCTAAGAAACATCTCAATGATTGCCAAGACTTTTGGGAAAATACCTTGTGGACTGATGAGTCAAAAGTTGAACTTTTTGGAAGGAAAATGTCCCGTTACATCTGGCGTAAAAGGAACACAGCATTTCAGAAAAAGAACATCATACCAACAGTAAAATATGGTGGTGGTAGTGTGATGGTCTGGGGTTGTTTTGCTGCTTCAGGACCTGGAAGGCTTGCTATGATAGATGGAACCATGAATTCTACTGTCTACCAAAAAAATCTTGAAGGAGAATGTCCGGCCATCTGTTCGTCAACTCAAGCTGAAGCGATCTTGGGTGCTGCAACAGAACAATGACCCAAAACATACCAGCAAATCCACCTCTGAATGGCTGAAGAAAAACAAAATGAAGACTTTGGAGTGGCCTAGTCAAAGTCCTGACCTGAATCCAATTGAGATGCTATGGCATGACCTTAAAAAGGCGGTTCATGCTAGAAAACCCTCAAATAAAGCTGAATTACAACAATTTTGCAAAGATGAGTGGGCCAAAATTACTCCAGAGCGCTGTAAAAGACTCATTGCAAGTTATCGCAAACGCTTGATTGCAGTTATTGCTGCTAAGGGTGGCCCAACCAGTTATTAGGTTCAGGGGGCAATTACTTTTTCACACAGAGCCATGTAGGTTTGGATTTTTTTTTCTCCCTAAATAATAAAAACCACCATTTACAAACTGCATTTTGTGTTTACTTGTGTTATATTTGACTAATGGTTAAATGTGTTTGATGATCAGAAACATTTTGTGTGACAAACATGCAAAAGAATAAGAAATCAGGAAGGGGGCAAATAGTTTTTCACACCACTGTAGATAGATAGATACTTTATTAATCCCAATGGGAAATTCACATTTTCCAGCAGCAGCATACTGATACAATAAATAATTTTAAATTAAAGAATGATAATAATGCAGGTGAAAAAAAAGACAATAACTTTGTATAATGTTAAATGTTAACATTTAGCCCCCCCGGGTGGAATTGAAGAATTAAAGAGTTGTGCTTTATTGGGACTTTGTGCTTTAGGAACTCTCAAGTTCATAGCATATTGTGTGTTTATTGGCCCTTTAACTCTTCGAGAAACAACAACCCACTGCTAGAACTAGCAGCTCACTAAGAGACAATAACAATAGTTTGATTTTGTTGTGTTGAGTGCAATGACTGAATTGCTAGAAATTTCGCACTACACAACTGGTATTAAGTTTCAATGGACAAGTTGGTGAAGGGAACAGAGGAGGTGATGGGTATGTATGGTGTCAAGGAGAGGAATGAAGAAGGTCAGAGGATAGTGGATTTTGCCAAAAGGATGGACATGGCTGTGGTGAATACGTATTTTAAGAAGAGGGAGGAACATAGTGTTACGTACAACAGTGTAAGAAGATGCACACAGGTAGATCATATCCTATGGAGGATGGTCAGTCTGAAGGAGATTGAAGATTGCAAAGTGGTGGCAGAGTTAAGTGAAAGTTAAGCAGCATAGGATGGTGGTCTGTAGGATGACGTTGGAGATAAAGAAGAGAAAGAGAGTGAGGGCAGAGCCAAGGATCAAATGGTGGAAGTTGAAAAAGTAAGACTGCAAGGTTGAGTTTAGGGAGAAGGTGAAACAGGCACTGGGTGGTAGTGAAGAATTTCCAGACAGTTGGGAAACTACAGCAGATGTAGTAAGGGTGACAGCAAGAAGGGTGCTTGGCGTGACATCTGGACAGAGGAAGGAGGAAAAGGAAACCTGGTGGTGGAATGGAGAAGTACAGGAGAGTATACAGAGAAAGAGGATGGCGAAGAAGAAGTGGGATAGTCAGAAAGATGCAGAAAGTAGACAAGATTACAAGGAGATAAGGTGCAAGGTGAAGAGAGAGGTGGCGAAGGCTAAAGAAAAGGAGTATGATGAGTTGAATGAGAGGTAGGACACTAAGTAGGGAGAAAAGGACCTGTACCGATTGGCTAGACAGGGGGACCAAGCTGGGAAAGATGTGCAGCAGGTTAGGGTAATAAAGGATAAAGATGGAAACATACTCACAAGAGAGGAAAGTGTGTTGAGCAGATGGAAAAAGTACTTTGAATGAAGAGAACGAGAGAGAGAAGAGGTTGGATGATATGGAGATAGTGAATCAGGAAGTACAACAGATTAGCAAGGAGGTAGTAAGGACAGCTATGAAGAGGATGAAGAGTGGAAAAGCTGTTGGTCCAGATGACATACCTCTGGAAGCATGGAGGTGTTTAGGAGAGATGACAGTGGAGTTTTTAACCAGATTTTTTGATGGAATCTTGGAAAGTGAGAGAATGTCTGAGGAGTGGAGAAGAAGTGTACTGGTGTCCGATATTTAAAAACAAGGGGGATGTGCAGGACTGTAGTAAATACAGGGGGATAAAATTGATGAGCCACAGCATGAAGTTATGGGAAAGAGTAGTTGAAGCTCGATTAAGAAATGAGGTGATGATTAGTGAGCAGAAGTATGGTTTCATGCCAAGAAACAACACCACAGATGTGGTGTATACTCTGAGGATGTTGATGGAGTAGTATAGAGAAGGCCAGAAGGAGTTGCATTGCGTCTTTGTGGACCTGGAGAAAGCATATGACAGGGTGCCTCGAGAGGAGCTGTGATATTGTATGAGGAAGTTGGCAGTGGCAGAGAAGTATGTAAGAGTTGTACAGGATATGTATGAGGGAAGTGTGACAGTGGTGAGGTCTGCGGTAGGAGTGACGGATGCATTCAAGGTGGAGGTGGAATTACATCAGGGATCGGCTGTGATCCCTTTCTTATTTGCAATGGTGATGGACAGGTTGACAGGTGAGATTAAACAGAAGTCCCTGTGGACTATGATGTTTGCTGATGACATTTTGATCTGTAGCTATAGTAGTGAGCAGGCTGAGGAGACCCTGGAGAGGTGGAGATATGCTCTAGAGAGGAGAGGAATGAAGGTTAGTAGGAACAAGACAGAATACATGTGTGTAAATGAGAGGGAGGTCAGTGGAATGGTGAGGATGGAATGAGTAGATTTGGCGAAGGTGGATGAGTTTAAATACTTGGGATCAACAGTACAGAATAATGGGGATTGTGGAACAGAGGTGAAAAAGAAAATGCAGGCAGGGTGGAATGGGTGGGGAAGAGTGTCAGGAGTAATTTGTGACAGACGGATATCAGCAAGAGTGACAGGGAATGTCTACAGGACGGTAGTTAGACCAGCTATGTTATATGGGTTGGAGATGGTGGCACTGACCAGAAAGCGGGAGACAGAGCTGGAGGTGGCAGAGTTAAAGATGTTAAGATTTGCACTGGGTGTGACGAGGACGGGCAGGATTAGAAATGAGAACATTAAAGAGTCAACTCAAGTTGGACTTTTGGGAGACAAAGTCTGAGAGGCGAGATTGCGTTGGTTTGGACATGTGCATAGGAGAGATGCTGAGTATATTGGGAGAAGGATGCTAAGGACAGAGCTGCCATGCAAAAGAAAAAGAGGAAGGTTTAAGAGGTTTATGGATGCGGTGAGAGAGGACATGCAGGTGATGGGTGTTACAGAACAAGATGCAGAGGACAGAAAGACATGGAAGAAGATGATCCGTTCTGGCAAACCCTAACGGGAACAGCCGAAAGAAGAAGAAGTTTTGTGAGATTGCAATAACAGAAGTCAACCAGAGAGGTGCAGATAAGCTAATTGTTCTGAATTTTTACTTGGCTTTTGATTTTTGATTATTTATTGTTTGATCTCTTATAATAAAAAGGAAACACTCAAGTGTGTTTAGAAGAGATTAATTAGGTCCAACTGAGAGAAAGGTCAGTTGATCCAATGATGGGAAAGGGGCAGGAGCTTCAGCCATTGTAGTCACCACTTTGATCACTTCCCTAATCCAAAGAAATGTATACATTTCACAATTATGGTAGAGTCTATGCCTATGTAAGAGGAGCACTGGATGGTAAAGCAGCACCTTTAATGGAGGAAGACTAGTTAGACAGCAACACAATAAATGTTTGCTGCTTTAGTCACAAAACTGCATATCCTATTTTCAGAGTTTGTTGGGATGTAGAAGAGCAGCCAGGGAGCTGAGAGACCAGCCAGTCCTGCTTTAGTCTCAGGTGTGGCCTCACAAATTTTAACACCTGCTGGAGTCGAGAAGTCTGCTGCGGCTTCAGTATTGTAAGTCAAGTATTCTAATTCTTTTTCTAAGTTTGTTTCAGTGGATATAGCTTACGTAGTGGTACTAGGGTTGGCACAGATGTTTCTGTGAGACTGGGGATAAAATCTGTGCTGCAGGGGATGTATGGAAATGTCAGAAATAAAAGAGACTTGGAGCTGAGTATACCATGTTGTGCCAGTACTTTGAAACATAATGAAGCAAAGTTATGTGGCTCATAACTTTATTTAAAACCAACAATTCATGCACCTTCACTTTTAAAGTGGTATGCACCATGGATACAGGGAAGATTCACAAACTGAGGCTGAAATGTGTGATTATATCTGATTAGATCATATCTCCAGTGGACATCATAATGACCTGCAAATAAAGAGTTAATTAGAATAGCACTCAACAGGTTTCACAGAACTGGTCAGTGTGACTTGTACTGTTTTTCTTAGGTGGTGAAATAGAAAGGTTGCAAGTGAAGTTTCAGAATCCTTTATTTAGATGTTGGTAACACATTAAGTAAAATATAAAGAGCTTCAAGAGGAGGACAGGTTTAACTGGGCAAGGAATCTTAAACAGCAGCAACATTTACTTTAGTAGTACATTTTCACATATATGTGAAGCTCAAAGTGCTTCAGAAATAATAAAAATTAAAGGGATAAAGAGGTAAAATGAATCAACACCTAGTTTGTTTAGTTTAACTTTACTGTAAAATGTAGAGAGCAAAGCGAAATTCTAATCTGCATAACTTAACTACTGCTTTCTGACCCCATGATCAGTGCTTCATCGACTATTGTGTTAATACAGGGAATAATTAAACAATGAGACTTTTGTGATAGAAGTCACCATTTTCTAGTATTACATAACAAATGAAAACAAATTAAAAAACATATTTTTCTCTTTAGCACCAAATACTTTGTGGTATAACAGCAAAAATATTGAGTATAAATATCATTTTCTTTCTTTTTTTTTTTAATTTTATTTATTAATTTTATTGCAATCATTCCATACAAATAGATCAGTTTATAACAAAAAAAAATATTGAAGACAAATCAAACCCCACCCCTGAGAAGGAGAGCGTAGCCAAAGGAGAATTGCTTAGGGCTTTCTAATAAGGCAACAATAAACAAAAGAAAGGAAGAAATATATATAGGTAAATAAAAAATGGAGAAGGGATTTAAATGCGGTAATAGTTATTTCTCTTATTCTAAAATAATATTGATTAAATCCTGCCAGGTTTTAAAAAAATTAGATTTTTACCAATTTCAAATAATATAAAACATCGGTTTCCCACTGACTTATCAGAGGAGAATTAGGATTCTTCCAATTTAACAAAATAAGTCTGCGTGCCAAAAGTGTAGTGAATGCAATCACCGTTTGCTTGTCCTTCTCCACTTCAAGTCCGTCTGGAAGAACACCAAACACAGCTGTTAATGGGTTAGGAGGGATTGTGATACCAAGGCTGTCTGAAAGGCACTTAAAAATTTTGGTCCAAAATGATTTTAGTTTGGTGCAGACCCAGAACATGTGACCCAGTGAGGCTGGAGCTTGGTTGCAGCATTCGCAGGTTGGATCTTGCCCTGGAAACATTTTGGACAGTTTTAACCGAGACAGATGACCTCGATATATAATTTTAAGTTGAATAATTCTATGCTTTGCGCAGATGGAGCTCGAGTGAATTCTCTGCTTTGCTACCTTCCACTCCTTTTCTGATATATTGATTAAGAGATCTTCTTCCCAATGTCCTCTTGGGTCTTTGAAAGGTAGGGACTCTAATAAGATTTTATATAATGCGGAAATGGTGTTTAATTCCTCAAAATTGAGCAGTATTTTTTCCAGCATGGTGGAGGGTACGAGGTGAGGAAAATCGGGCAGTTTCTGTTTAACAAAATTTCTAATTTGAAGATAGTGAAAGAAATGTGTAGCTGGGAGGTTGAATTTGGAACGTAATTGTTCAAAAGATGTAAATATGTTGTCTATATAAAGATCTCTGAGCATTTTAATCCCAAAACTTTTCCAGGTATTAAAAAATGGATATGTTTGTGAGGGTTGAAAGAGGTGGTTCTCTTGCAGAGGTGCCACGGATAAAAGATTTTCCATCTTAAAATGCTTTCTAAGTTGGTTCCATATTCTAAGTGAGTAAAGCACAACTGCGTTATTAGTATATTTGCGATAACTTTCATTTATTGGAGAGCAGAGCAGGGAGTATAAAGAAGTACTACAGGATTTTACTTCTATTACCGACCAAGCCTGTGTATGTTCATTTATTTGTGTCCAGGTTTTTATGGCTTGTATGTTTGCTGCCCAGTAATAAAACTGAAAATTAGGTAGAGCTATGCCACCTTCTGCTTGAGGTCTTTGTAGGGTCACTCTTTGGATACGTGGGTGTTTTGAGTTCCAAATGAATGAGGTTATTGTTGAATCTAATTGCTTAAAAACGATTTATTGATATATATTGGAATGTTTTGAAATAAAAAAAGAAGTTTAGGAAGGATATTCATCTTAACAATGTTAATTCTTCCGGCTAGAGTGAGATGAAGGGTTGACCATTTATGCAAGTCTTGCTTAATTTTTTCCATACAGACAGCAAAGTTTTGTTGATAAAGAGCTTTATGTTTACTTGTGATATTTACCCCTAGGTATTTAAACTGATCTGCTATGGTAAACGGTAGGGTGTCTAATCTAATATTATATGCTTGTGAATTCACTGGAAAGAGTATACTTTTATTTAGATTAATTCTAAGACCAGATATCTTTTGAAATTCTGTTAGTGCTGTTAAAACAGCAGGGACAGTGTTTTCTGGGTCTGATATATATAAAAACATATCATCTACATATAGAGAAATTTTCTGTTCCAGTCCTTCTCTGACAATCCCCTTTATCTGATAAGAATTTCAGCTGTGAACCGCCAGTGGTTCAATGGTGATTGCAAACAGCAGTGGTGACAAGGGACATCCTTGTCTGGTACCACGTTTTAGCTTAAAGTAGTCTGAGCAAATGTTATTAATACAAACTGAAGCTTCTGGATTGGTATACAGTAGTTTGATCAATGCACAAATATTCGGGCCAAACCCAAATTTCTCCAATGCAGTGAAAAGGTAGTTCCATTCAATCATATCAAATGATTTTTCTGCGTCTAATGATAGTAATATCTCTGGGGTGTTTGATTTTGCTGGTGAATATATAACATTAAACAAGCGTCGGAGATTTGAAGATAGGTGTCGGCCTTTAATAAATCAAGTCTGATCCTGTGATATTACCGAGGGCAGCACTTTCTCCATCCTTCTAGCTAGAATTTTTGAGAGGATCTTAACATCATTATTCAGGAGTGAAATTGGTCTGTATGATGCACATTGTAACAAGTCCTTATTTTGTTTAGGAAATACAGTGATTAATGCTTGTCAAAATGTTTGAGTTAGTATTTGGTTGTCTCTAGCTTCTGTAAATGTTGCCAATAAGAGGGGAGCTAGCTGAGTGGAGAATTTCTTATAAAATTCTACGGGTTAAGCATCAGGGCCTGCTGATTTCCCGCTTTGTGGTGACTTTATAGCATCTAGTAATTCTGTTAGCGTTAGAGGTTTATCCAGTTCCTCAGCACTTAAAGCATCTATTTGTGGTGTCTGTAATGTATTCAGAAATGCACTAGATTGTGTGTTGTCTTCTTTGGGCTCAGTAGAATATAAAGATTTATAATAATCTCTAAATGCGTACATTATATTTTTATGGTCAATAATTTCTTCTCCATACGTGTTGGTGATTACTGGTTTTGCATTGCGAATTTCTTGTTTGTGAATTTGTTGAGCTAAAAGCTTATTAGCTTTTTCTCTGTGTTCATAGTAATGATGTCTAGACTTATAAATAAATTGTTCAGTTTCTTTAGTTGTTAAGATGTTAAGTTCTGTGTGCAGGGCCTGCCTTTTCCTGTGGAGAACTTCACTTGGACGCCTGGCTTGTTCTTCATCTATTCTAGTAATTTCGCTTCTTAGCTCTGACACTTTCTTGGTTTCTAATTTATTTCTGTGGGAAAGATATGAAATAATCTGTCCTCTTAAGAAGGCCATTAGAGTTTCCCAGAATGTTCATGCAGAAACCTCTGTGGGCGTGTTTGTCTCTAGGAAGAAGCTGATTTGTTTGGATATAAATTCTGTGCAGTTCTTGTCTGCCAATAGAAGAGGGTTAAGGCGCCATCTGCGAGGTGAGTGTGAGGGGCTTAATGATTTTAGCTCCAAGACTAGAGGGGCATGGTCGGAGATAACAATTGTGTCGTATTTGTATGATTTAATTGTAGGCAGGAAATTATTATCTATAAAAAAATAATCAATTCTTGAGTAGCTATAATGCACTGGTGAGTAGAACGAATATGTTCTTGAGTTTGGGTTAAGAAACCTCCAGGGGTCTGATAAATTGTGATCATTTAATAACTGTGTAATTGTCTTTGCAGTATTAGATGTCGTCCCTCCTGTCATAGGAGTCCTATCTAAAAGTGGATTTAGAACACAATTAAAGTCCCCAGCCATTACAATTTTATGAGTGTTCACATTGGGAATGGATGCAAATAGATTTTGCATGAATTCCTTATCATCAACATTGGGTGCATAAACATTTATCAAAATCATTTTACTGTTATATAAGTTGCCCATGACCATCACATATCTCCCTTCAGGGTCCAATACTACATCTGATGCTACAAATGGAACTGTTCTGTGTATGAGAATTCCCACCCCTCTAGTTTTCTTTATAAAGCTAGAATGGAACATTTGGCCAGTCCAGTCTTTTTGTAGTCTGAACTGATCCTTGCTTAGTAAGTGGGTCTTCTATAAAAATACTATTTTAGCGTTTAAGCCTGTTAGGTGAGAGCATACTTTCTTTCTCTTTAATTCGTGATTCAGGCCTTTAACATTCCAGCTCACAAAGTTAACTGTCCCATCATGGAGACCTTGATTCTGAGTTTTTAATGTCATTTTATAGTCTTAGCTGGTAATGAGGCAGATTTAATCTTACTTTCAAAATTCCCCATGAGTTATTGCATTTTAGCCTATTGTTGCATTGATACTTATAATTATAAGGATTACAAAAATAGATTAGATATAACCTGCTCTCCTTCTCTCCCCCCTTTATCCCCCCACCCAAGAATCAGCCCTGGGAATGATTTTAAAAAGTAGTCTAGTATAAACATGGTAATTCCTACTGTAATTGTATAATGTAATAGTATAAATAGTAGAAATAGCAATAAACCAAGGGTATGATGTTAAACAGTCTACTTTAATGTAGTAAAAAAAAAAAAAAATCCTACTTTAATTACTTCCACACTTTCACACTCACGTCTATAACTCTAATTAAAACATAAACATATAATGTCCAGATAAAGAAAAGGATGTATAATTATAATACCAGTCTCTTTAAATATGGATCCAGAGAGCAGATGATAGGTCCTTCCCATGCCTTGATAGAATACGGCTCCTTATTAACTTTCAAAAGAGTGTCGGAAACAGCTTCTTTAATTCCTTTTCAGCTTCTTCTTTGCTTGAAAAAATATAATATTGATCTTGAACTTCCACTTTCAGTTTGGCGGGATACAGGAGGCTGTATTTGATATCGGCTTTCCGTAGCAACTTTTTAATGTCAAAGTAGGCTTCACGTTTTGCAACTGTTGATGGTGAGAAGTCGGGGAAAATACGAATAAGATTATTTTCAAATATAATCTCTTGCTTGTGTCTGAGAAGTGCCGTCACATCAAGCTTACATCGTAGTCGCTTGAAGCGGACAATAAAAGACCTAGGTTTGAAGGTGCTTGGTATGTTTGTACGATAAGCCGCTGCTATCTCAATGTTGAGTTTAAAGTCATCTCCAATTATTTTAGACAGTAATTCTACTACAAATTTCATTGGGCTTGAGCTTTCTCGTTTCTCAGGTATACCCTCAGTTCTTATATTGTTTCTTCTGCACCCATCTTCCAGGGCCGCAAGTCTGTCTCCAAGTTTTTTGCATTCGGAATTCGCAGCTGTGGCTTTTTCATCGGCGTTAGACGCCAATTGTTCCGCTGTTTCAACTCGAGCCGTGAATGCCTGCTTAATGTCATCCAGCTGATCTGTAATGTAATTAATCTGGTCGGTAAGCATTTTCAGTTTGCATCTATTTTCTTCGATGTGTTCCTCTAATTTCTCCAACATGCCTTTAAAGTTCACGTCAAAACGTTTAAATAGACGCGTTTCCTTATCTTTGTTATCCTTCTTAAGCTCGTTCTTAAGCTCAATGTTCGCCTTCTTAATATCATTCTTGTTATCTTGCTTAAGCTCATTTATGGCCATAGCCGTGGCGGCAGCCAGTGTAGCGATCATCTCTTTCAGTTCGGACAGTTCGTTTCGGATTTCGTGCTCCGTGAGTGGAAGTACAGCTCCTGTTATAGAAGGTGCTGCGGGCTCGCGACGAGTAGATGAGAGCACATCCTGCAGGGCCTTTTCTAGTCTCGAATGATCCTCAGAAATCGGCGATCCATCGCGACCTGTATCACTTGCGCCTTCGCTCCCATTTTCACTCTCGACTGGAGATGATACAATGGAGCGGGGTCCCAGGAAATCTGCGCATTCGTCTGCCTGTTCCAGGTCAGTCTCCGAGAGGCCATACCTAGTACTCGGGCCGGATGTCTGTCCGGACTTTGATGCAGCTTTAAGTTTCTTTTCCGGTTCTTTCTGACTTTTCTTCTTGTTACTCATGCTTGTATATTGTAGTGGATGTTCCTTGGTCGGGTTAAATACAGGATACCTCTAAATAATATGAAATACGTGGGAAAATAAAGCCGCTGCTAGCGGACCTCTGCTTCAGACGTCCATCTCCTATAAACGGACGAGAAATTTTTGCTTCTTAAACTTTAAACCATAACCACGATAACAGAATGTAGTTGCTTGAATTAGAAGACTAGATAAAATCCATGCTTATTAACAGCACTTTACAATTCCATGTATTTTAAAATGTAGCCTAAATACGCTTGTGGCGACACAATAGTTTTCATAGGCAGCAGAGTCCAATTTAAGTGATGTTAAAATAGCATCAATTGATGTGCTATTGTTACTTGAGGAGAGTCTGCAACTATTATTCAAATTTCATAAATAGAACTTTTTAAAAGAAGTGTTAAAATCTCTTTTGAAATCTCAAGTTAAAACTGTTGGCTGTTTTAGTCCATGAGAGAAAGGAGGCCTAGAGCTTTGTAAATAAATTACAGTATCAGAGAAAAATCAAGAAATTATAAAATGTTAGTTTTTTTGTTTTTGTTTTATCATTTTATTAAATTTATTAAAATCATATAACGTTCTATACAAACAAGTCAAATTTTATAAAACTAGGTTTGAATCAAATCAAACCCTACCCATGAGAAAGAGAGCTAGGCCAACAGAGTAAAACTTTAAGAGTATGAAAAATAAATAAATAAAAAAGGTAAGAGAATCTGCTTACTCAATTTAAAAGTTTATTCTAAAATGTTATTGATTAGATCCTGCCAGGTTTTAAAAACATTTTGCACAGATCCTCTAAGTGAGAATTTGAGTTTTTCCAATTTCAAATAATATATAACATCAGTTACCCACTGACTTAAAAGACGAAAGTTAGGATTCTTCCAGTTGAGCAAGATAAGTTTACGTGCCAACAGTTTAGTAAAGGCAATCACAGTTTGTTTGTCCTTCTCCACTTTAAGCCCCTCTGTGAGCCCACCAAACACTGCTGTTAGTGGATTAGGAGAAATTGTGACACCAAGGCTGTCTGAAAGGCATTTAAAGATTTTGCTCCAAAATTATATTAATTTGGTGCAGGCCCAAAACATATTGTCCAATGAGGCTTGGACTCAATTTCAGTGTTTACAGGTTGGATCTTGCCCTGGAAACATTTTGGACAATTTTAAATGGGTCAGATGTGCTCGATAAAAGATTTTAAGTTAAATAATTGCATGCTTTGCGCGTATGGATCTCAAGTGAATTCTGTGCATTGGTACCTTCCACTCCATTTCTGAAATGTTGAGTGAGAGATCCTCTGGAATCTTTGAAAGGGAGGGACTTTAAAATGTTTTTATATATTACAGAAATACTGTCCGAGTCCTCAAGACTGATTAATTTTTTTTCCGGAACAGAGGTGGGTGTGAATTGTGGAAAATTGGGAATGTTTCGTTTAATAAAATTTCTAATTTGGAGGTAGTGAAAGAAATGTGTTTGCTGGAAAGTGTTATTGGAGTGTTATTGTTCATAGGATACGAAGACGTTGTTTACGTACAGATCTCTAAGTGATTTAATCCCAAATATTTTCCAGACATTAAAAACCGTGTACATTTGAAAGGGTGGAAATAGGTAATTATCATGCAGAAGTGCCAACAGATAAAAGCTTCCCTATCTTGAAGTACTTCCTACATTGGTTCCATATTCTGAGTGAATGAAGCAAAATTGGGTTGTTAGCATATTGGTGATAACTTATACCTATTGAGGTACAAAGCAAAGAATATAAAGAAGTACTGCAGGATTTTATTTCTATTGCGGACCAAGCCTGTGTATGTTCGTCTATTTGTGTCCAGGTTTTTATAGCTTGTATTTTTGCCGCCCAGTGATAAAATTGAAAGTTAGGTAGAGCCATGCCATCTTCTGCCATAGGTCTTTGTAGGATGTGTGGATGTTTTGAATTCCAAATAAATTAGGTTATGATTGAATCTAACTTATTAAAAAATGACTTATTTATGTATATTGGAATGATTTTTTTTTATTTTTTTTTTTTTAAATATTTTTATTTTATTCATTTTCATTGTAATCATTCCATACAAACAGATCAATTTATAACCCAACAAATTTGAAAACAAATCAAACCCCACCCCTGAGAAGGAGAGCTTAGCTAAAGGAAAATTTCTTTAAGCTTTTTAATAAGGCAACATTAGACAAAAGAAGGGGAGAAGTAAATATCTATATAAATAAGAGATGGAGAAGGGAGTTAAATGCAATAATAGTTATTTCTCTTATTCTAAAATAATATTGATTAAATCCTGCCAAGTTTTGAAAAAATTTTGTACAGATCCTCTAACTGAAAATTTGATTTTTTCCAATTTCAAATAATATAAAACATCGGTTTCCCACTGACTTATAAGAGGAGAATTAGGATTCTTCCAATTTAACAAAATAAGTCTGCGTGCCAAGAGTGTAGTGAATGCAATCACCGTTTGCTTGTCCTTCTCCAATTCCAGTCCATCTGGAAGAACACCGAACACAGCTGTTAGTGGGTTAGGAGGGATTGTGATACTAAGGCTGTCTGAGAGGCACTTAAAAATTTTTGTCCAAAATGATGTTAGTTTGGTGCAGGCCCAGAACATGTGACCCAGTGAGGCAGGAGCTTGGTTGCAGCGCTCGCAGGTCGGATCCTGGCCTGGAAACATTTTGGACAGTTTTAAGCGAGACAGATGAGCTCGATATATAATTTTTAGTTGAATAATTCTATGCTTTGCGCATATAGAACTCGAGTGAATTCTCTGCTTTGCTACCTTCCACTCCTTTTCTGATATATTGATTAAGAGATCTTCTTCCCAATGTCCTCTTGGATCTTTGAAAGGTAGGGACTCTAATAAGATTTTATATATTGCGGAAATAGTGTTTGTTTCCTCGGAATTGAGCAGTATTTTTTCCAGCATTGTGGAGGGTGCAAGGTGGGGGAAATTGGGCAATTTCTGTTTAACAAAATTTCTAATTTGAAGATAGTAAAAGAAATGTGTAGCTGGGAGGTTAAATTTTGAACGTAATTGTTCAAAAGATGTAAATATGTTGTCTATATAAAGATCTCTGAGCATTTTAATCCCTAAACTTTTCCAGGTATTAAAAACTGGATATACTTGCGAAGGTTGAAAGAGGTGGTTCCCTTGCAGAGGTGCCACTGATAAAAGATTTTCCATCTTAAAATGTTTCCTAATTTGGTTCCATATTCTGAGTGAGTAAAGTACAATTGGGTTATTAGTATATTTGCGATAACTTTCATTTATTGGAGAGCAGAGCAGGGAATATAAAGAAGTACTACAGGATTTTACTTCTATTGCAGACCAAGCCTGTGTATGTGCATTTATTTGTGTCCAGGTTTTTATGGCTTGTATGTTTGCTGCCCAGTAATAAAACTGAAAATTAGGTAAAGCCATGCCACCTTCTGCCTGAGTTCTTTGTAGGGTCGCTCTTCGGATACGTGGGTGTTTTGAGTTCCAAATTATTGAGGTTATTGTTGAATCTAACTGTTTAAAAAATGATTTATTGATATATATTGAAATGTTTTGAAATAAAAAGAGAAGTTTAGGAAGGATATTCATCTTAACAATGTTAATTCTTCCAGCTAGAGTGAGATGAAGGGTTGACCATCTATGCAAGTCTTGCTTAATTTTTTCCATACAGACGCCAAACTTTTGTTGATAAAGAGCTTTATGTTTACTTGTGATATTTACCCCTAGGTATTTAAACTGATCTGCTATGGTAAAAGGTAGGGTGTCTAATTTAATATTATATGCTTGTGAGTTCACTGGAAAGAGTATACTTTTATTCAGATTAATTCTAAGACCAGATATCTTTTGAAATTCTGTTAGTGCTGTTAAAACAGCAGGGACAGTGTTTTCTGGGTCCGATATATATAAGACCATATCATCTGCATATAGAGAAATTTTCTGTTCCAGTCCTTCTCTGACAATCCCCTTTATCTGATAAGAATTTCGGCAGTGAACCGCCAGTGGTTCAATAGCGATTGCAAACAACAGTGGCGACAAGGGACATCCTTGTGTGGTACCACGTTCTAGTTTAAAGTAGTCTGAGCAAATTTTATTAATACAAACTGAAGCTTCTGGACTGGTATACAGTAGTTTGATCCAAGCACAAATATTCGGGCCAAACCCAAATTTCTCCAATGCAGTGAAAAGGTAATTCCATTCGATCATGTCAAATGCCTTTTCTGCGTCTAATGATAGTAATATCTCTGGGGTGTTTGATTTTGCTGGTGAATATATAACATTAAACAAGCGTCGGAGATTTGAAGATAGATGTCGGCCTTTAATAAATCCAGTTTGATCTTGTGATATTACCGAGGGCAGCACTTTCTCCATCCTACTAGCTAGGATTTTTGAGAGTATCTTAACATCATTATTCAGGAGTGAAATTGGTCTATATGATGCACATTGTAACAAGTCCTTATTTTGTTTAGGAAAGACGGTGATTAATGCTTGTCGAAATGTTTGAGGTAGTATTTGGTGGTCTTTAGCTTCTGTAAATGTTACCAATAAGAGTGGAGCTAGCTGAGTGGAGAATTTCTTATAAAACTCTACGGGGTAACCATCAGGGCCTGATGATTTCCCGCTTTGTAGTGACTTTATAGCGTCTAGTAATTCTGTTAGCGTTAGAGGTTTATCCAGTTCCTCAGCACTTAAAGCATCTATTTGTGGTATTTGTGAATATTCCAGAAATGCATTAGATTGCGTGTTGTCTTCTTTGGGCTCAGTGGAATATAAAGACTTATAGTAATCTCTAAATGTGTGCATTATTTTATTATGGTCGATGATTTCTTCTCCATTCTTGTTGGTGATTACTGGTATTGCATTGTGAACTTCTTGTTTATGAATTTGTTGAGCTAAAAGCTTATTAGCTTTTTCTCCGTGTTCATAGTAATGCTGTCTAAACTTATAAATAAGTTGTTCAGTTTCTTTAGTTGTTAAGATGTTAAGTTCTGTATGCAGGGCCTGCCTTTTCCTGTGAAGAGCTTCACTTGGACGCCTGGCTTGTTCTTCATCTATTCTAGTAATTTCATTTCTTAGCTCTGACACTTTCTTGGTTTCTAATTTATTTCTATGGGAAAGATATGAAATAATCTGGCCTCTTAAGAAAGCCTTTAGAGTTTCCCAGAGTGTTCCTGCAGAAACCTCTGTGGACGTGTTTGTCTCTAGGAAGAAGCTGATTTGTTTGGATATAAATTCTGTGCAGTTCTCGTCTGCCAATAAAAGAGGGTTAAGACGCCACCTGCGAGGTGAGTATGAGGGGCTTATTGATTTTAGCTCCAAGACTAGAGGGGCATGGTCAGAGATAACAATTGTGTCATATTTGCATGATTTAATTGTAGGCAGGAAATTATTATCTATAAAAAAATAATCAATTCTTGAGTAGCTATAATGCACTGGTGAGTAGAACGAATATGTTCTTGAGTTTGGGTTAAGAAACCTCCAGGGGTCGGATAAGTTGTGATCATTTAAAAACTGTGTAATTATCTTTGCAGTATTAGATGTCGTCCCCCCTGTCACAGGAGTCCTATCTAAGAGTGGATTTAAAACACAATTAAGGTCCCCAGCCATTATAATTTTATGAGTGTTCACATTGGGAATGGATGCAAATAGATTTTGCATGAATTCCTTATCATCAACATTGGGTGCATAAACATTTATCAAAATCATTTTACTGTTATATAAGTTGCCCATGACCATCACATATCTCCCTTCAGGGTACGACACTACCTCTGATGCTACAAATGGAACTGTTCTGTGTATGAGAATTCCCACCCCTCTAGTTTTCTTTATAAAGCTAGAATGGAACATTTGGCCAGTCCAGTCTTTTTGTAGTCTGAACTGATCCTTGGTTAGTAAGTGGGTCTCCTGTAGAAATACTATTTTAGCGTTTAAGCCTGTTAGGTGAGAGCATACTTTCTTTCTCTTTAATTCGTGATTCAGGCCTTTAACATTCCAGCTCACTAAGTTAACTGTCCCATCATGGAGACATTGATTCTGAGTTTTTAATGTCATTTATAGTTTTAATTGGTAATATGGCAGTTTTAATCTTAGTTTCAAGATTCCCCATGAGTTGTTGCATGTTAGCCTGTTGTTGCATTGATATTTATAATTATAAGGATTATAAGAATAGATTAGATATAACCTGCTCTCCTTCTCTCCCCCCTTTATCCCCCCACCCCCCCATTTTGCCTCCCCACATGAGGCTAGATCCCACTTCGCGATGTTCCAGTCCTCTGACATACGAAGAGACAGAGCACGTCCAAAACAAAACAAACCCCACCCTGCAGCGGCATTACAGAATTAAAACAGAGATATCTTTTACAGTTAAATCCTTAATACTATCTGCCGAAAATGTTCTCATTAACAGTATTTAAGCTTGAAATAATCTTCAGTGCTTTTAAGTTAAGATATTAAGATTAAAAAAAAAAAAACAACCCTGGGAATGATTTTAAAAACTAGTCTAGGATAAACCTGGTAATTCCTACTGAAACAGTATAATGGTAATTATATAAATAGTAGAACAAGCAATAAACCAAGGGTATGAAGTTAAACAGTCTACTTTAAGGTATAGTAAAATAAAAAAAAAAAAAATAAAAAAAAAACCAATCCTACTTTAATCACTTCCACATTTTCACACTCACGTCTATAACTCTATAACTCTGATTAAAACATAAACATATAACATATAAAGTCCAGATAAAAAAAAAAAAAAGAAAATAAGGGATGTATAATTATAATACCAGTCTCTTTAAACATGGATCCAGCGATCAGATCATAGGTCCTTCCCGTGCCTTGATAGAATACGGCTCTTTAATTTTAATTAACTTTCAAAAAAGTGTCGGAAACAGCTTCTTTAATTCTTTTTCAGCTTCTTCTTTGCTGAAGAAAATATAATGTCGATCTTGAACTACCACTTTCAGTTTGGCAGGATACAAGAGGCTGTATTTGATATCGGCTTCCCGTAGCATCCTTTTAATGTCGATGTAGGATCTGCGTTTTGCAGCTGTTGATGGTGAGAAGTCGGGAAAAATACGAATAAGATTATTTTCGAATATAATCTCTTGCTTGTGTCTGAGAAGTGCCATCACATCAAGCTTACATCTTAGTCGTTCGAAGCGGACAATAAAAGACCTAGGTTTAAAGGCGCTTGGTATGTTTGTGCGATAAGCCGTGGCTATCTCATTGTCGAGTTTAAAGTCATCTCCAATTATTTTAGACAGTAATTCTACTGCAAATTTCACTGGGCTTGAGCTTTCTCGTTTCTCAGGTATACCCTCAATTCTTATATTATTTCTTCTGCACCCATCCTCCAGGGCTGCAAGTCTGTCTCCAAGTTTTTTGTATTCCGAGTTCGCAGCTGTGGCTTTTTCATCGGCGTTAGATGCCAGTTGTTCCGCTGTTTCCACTCGAGCCGTGAGTCCCTGCTTAACGTCTTCCAGCTGATCTGAAACGTCATTAATATGATCATCAAGCCTTTTCAGTTTGGAATTAGTTTCTTCAATGTGTTCCACTAATTTCTCCAACATGCCTTTAAAGTTCACGTCGAAACGTTTAAATAGACGCGTTTCCTTATCTTTGTTATCCTTCTTGAGCTCAATGGCCACCTTCTTAAGATCATTTGTGTTATCTTTCTTAAGCTCATTCATGGCCGTAACCATGGCAGTGGCCAGTGTAGCGATCATCTCTTTCTGTGTAGCGATCATCTCTTTCAGTTCGGACAGTTCGCTTCTGCTTTCGTGCTCCGCAAGTGAAAATGCAGCTCCTGTTACAGGCTCGCGATGAGTAGATGAGAGCACGTCCTGCAGAGCCCTTTCTAGTCTCGAATGATCCTCAGAAATCGGCGATCCCTCGCGACCTGTATCACTTGCGCCTTCGCTCCCATTTTCACTCTCGACTGGAGACGATACAATGGAGCGGGGTCCTAGGAATTCTGCGCACTCTTCTGCCTGTTCCAGGTCAGTCTCCGTGAGGCCATACCTTACACTTGCACTCAGGCCGGAAGTCTGTCCGGACTTTGATGCAGCTTTAAGTTTCTTTTCCGGTTCTTTCTGACTTTTCTTCTTGTTACTCATGCTTGTATATTGTAGTGGAAGTTCCTTGGTCGGGTTAAATACAGGATACCTCTAAATAATATGAAATACGTGGGAAAATAAAGCCGCTGCTAGCGGAGCTCTGCTTCAGACGTCCATCTCCTATAAACAGACGAAACCTGTATTGGAATGATTTTAAATAGAAAAAGAAGCTTAGGAAGGATATTCATCTCGACAATGCTAATTCTTCCAGCTAAAGTGAGATGAAGGGTTGACCATCTATGCAAGTCTTGCTTAATTTTTTTCCACGCAGACAGCAACATTTTGTTGATAAAGAGCTTTATATTTACTTGTGATGTTTACCCCTAGGTATTTAAACTGATCTGAGATGATAAAAAGAAAGATTTCCAATCTAATATTGTGTGCTTGCGAGTTCACTGGAAAGAACAGAAATCTTTTGAAATTCTGTTAGTGCTGTTAGGACTGTATGCACAGTATTTTGTGGGTCTGATATATACAGTACCGTATCATCTGCATGATGGTGACATTTTCTGTTCAAGTCCTTCTCTGATAATCCCCTTTATCTCATAAGGAATGAAAAGGTTAAAGCATTGGCTCTAACGTCCTCATCTAGCTATTAAAATGAGTTAAAAATCCAATACTTAATTGAAATTATGTAAATAAGAACTTGGTGAACAACTAATTAATTGTATAAGAAATTAATCCAGTTTCCTCTCACAGTCCAAAGACACATGTCTGTGGGTGTGTGTTATCCCTGTGATGGACTGCGGCCTTATCCGGGTGTTATCTCAGTCTTGCAGAATAAGCTCCAGCTTCCATGTGCCCCTACCCTGGATGAGCGGGTTAGGAAAATGAATGTATGGTTAAGATGGGTTAGGATTTGTCGTATTCTTGCTTACATTTCTGAACAACATGCAACACCTGGCCCCTTATGAAAAAGAACTTCATTTTATTAAATGCACTCACCTGATGTGCTCCTCACTTCTGCTGTTTTGTAGTCATTAGTGAAACCCTGTGGGGAAAACAAAGAAAATCTTTTTGTGCATCTTCTCTTCAGATAATGATGTTTGTACTGTACCTCCACGTTTTTCTCATCGTTCACCTTCTTTTCCTGTCTTTTAAAAATCTTCTCTAAATGTGACTTACTAGACAAGATACCTTAGCATCTCAAATTCTTTTTTCTTTCTGCTCTTTTTGCTTTTTCTTGACTTTTTTATTTCTTTCACAAGATGTTCATTCTTTCACTGTGGTCAGTGCATTACTATTGAGGACTATAAGAACTCAGTCTTTGTCAGGGCATCCATGAAGTTTGTTAGGTTTTACTTTTTTTTCTCTTGTGGACTTTCTGTCTGTACCTACTCAACCAACTCTCCTTCATCTCCACAGCATGATCTCATGTCATCTCACATCTGGATGTTGCTCAACTTTATCCTTGGCTTTCTTCTCCTCATTCACGTCTGACTGAACTGAAGCTGATTGACAACAACATTGAGGACTAAGGAGTAGATCAGCTGTGTGAGGGGCTGAGGAATGAAAACTGCAAATTAGAGAAACTGAGGTGAGTGAACAAGTGAGTGAGTGAACAAGTGAGTAAGTGACTGTGCATGTATATGTGTGCATATGTATGTGTGTATGTGTGTGTATGTGAGCTTTGAACTTTATTCCCACCAGCATAAAAATGCTGTTTGGCAGTATTCATGTAAACAAACAGACAGACATGAGGTGAATACACAAAGATATTTTTTTTAATAATTAGATTAATAAAAACAGCATTGTGACCTTGGGCCCCTCCGTCAGTTGACTCCATTACTTCTTTTCCAACAATGTCATCTTCTTCAATTCAGTCTCATCCATGATGACGTCCTCCATTGTCACTTCCATCCCTCACACTCCTCTCCCTCTGATCTCCTTACAAAGTTTGTTAAAGGTCATCCTAATAAAATAAGAATGAGGAACATGGTCAGTGTGAGCAGAAGAGCAAATCAGAGTGACCGTGAACAAACAGCAGTGGACAACTGGAGCTGGACTCAAGTGACGGATGGGAACAGACAGAGTTGGAAAACAGAGCTGAAGATACACAGGAGAAATAGACAAGCAGGGAGGGTAGAAAAGGGAAACATAAAACAATGTGGCAGGTACAGACAAGGAGGAGAAGGAAGAGTGGCAGATGGATGGATGGACATAGAAATGGGAGAAAATGTGCACAGCAGCTGTGGAAATGAAAAAACAGTTGTAGACAACAAGAGGAGTGGAAACAGGATTAGGAATGACAGCAGTGTAGGCAGTAAAGTGTGAGACAATAAAACTGACCACAGGTGGACAGAAGGCAAGACAGGTGTCTATCATTACATTCAGGTCAACTGAACAGACCAACTTCTGTCTGAATGAACAGTCAAACCAGATGTAAGCCACATATTTGCATAGCACATCAACCGAATCTGGTTATTAGAGATCATGGCTGACAGGCTGACACTCACATCACTTAAATTGGATGTCTAGAAACGCTGAGGTGACTTCTGGGAAGGTGATATCAGTCTCTGAGATAGACCAGTGTTTGAAGTGGTACCCTTTTGTACTTGTAACCCATGTGTGTGTCTCTGGTGGGACATTTAAAAGAATCTTCTGATCATAGAAAGTATAGGCTCTTAAGTGACTTTCTAATCAATCAGGTATATAGTGTGTTTTTATAGTTTTTCTGAACATGTCTTCAGCACTATAGATGTGCAAACCGCCATCTCATAAATCCTTCATCTGATGACTTCAGTCCTGCACATCTCAGTCAGGACTTACCTAAATGACAGCAGACAATCAAATACTTGACTAGTGAAGTGAAATTGCTGATCACAACTACAAAGTCATTAAGGATGCTTATCACACTACCTCTGTGATCCCCTGGTCACTCTGATCACTCCATGATTCCCAATCCCCATGTAAAGAACAACTGTAATGATCACAACCGGTTAAGAGAATATGGACCAGAAAGGCCACAAGGAACCTACAAAATGGCTTTGATTGAATAGTTTGTGTGTCTTTGAAATTGTCAGAGTGACTTCCATTGACATGGTCACGTCATGAATTAGTGTGTGTGGGCAGGTGGACATTAGCACAAAAACAATTATGATATACAACACAGACACAGGATCAAGCCTGAATTCAGGTGACTGCACCAAGGCAAAGAACTGGGAGTAACAGAAGAAGGCCAAGCACAGCCTGGAGAAAAGGAGGAGATAGGATAAGTTCTGAGAAAAGCTTGAGGGAAAATTCTGTGCAAGTGGCTGCTCCTGATTGTGGACCTCAAAGTGACTAATAAGTCAACAATTACAAGAGGAGGACATACCTGTATAGTTTTTTAGCCAATCTAGCCTGGCAGATCAGTCGCCCGTTCAAGGGCTGATTGGAAAGACAATATGACATTCATGAAGCTGCTGGTCAAATCTCTGCTATATCACAGTTCAGGTAACCATGGCCAAGTCCAAAGCTTTATTGTCATCTAATGACATTTGCGAGTTCTGAAGACTTCTCATACGTTAAATTCTTGTAATCACATGACAGTTACTGACCTAAAAGGAATTTGTCACTGTGTTGCATATGTATTTCTAAATTAATTACATGAAAATGTTATAACTGTGTTGACGGACAGCCATGCCATCTCACATAAGGAGGAGACAGTGGCCACCTGATCTGTGCCACCGGCACATTCTAGTTGTGGTTCATTTGCAATCTTCGGGTTTTTGTGTGCCTCTATTAATTGAACCTTCTCCATGGAGACAATGGAGAGAAATACCTCGCAGTCTGGTAAGACATGTGGTAGTGCCTTGTGTGTTGATATTAATAAAGATGGTGGTGGTCATCACTGGTGGAGTTTTGAGTCCTGAAATGCCACCCCTACTGCCTGGTGCCAGAGTTCACTACAGTTTACATCTCTTCAGACTGTAATGCTCAGGAGGCGCTGCACTTCCTCTCCAACATCTTCAATGAGTTACAAACTGCACATCCAGATGGGTTTTTATTTTTGCTAGAAAATATAATCACACAAAGACTGTAGTGGCTAGAGTTTACTGCCATATGAACTTTGTAATTAGGGGGAAAAAAATGACCTTATTTACACAAACATCCAGTACACATACAAAGCCCACATAATTTCTTAAGACCCTGTCTCTGTTGCTAATTCCAGCTTACACCACTGACAAAACAGTCAAAGCTGCTCAAAAGCAGATCAGAACATGGCCAAATGGTGCTGCCTCAGCTCTGCAGTACGGTTTCAATCATGCAGATGACTTATAAGACATCCTGAGCAAAGGATGGTGGAAGATGAATGGGCTTAATCTGTCATTTTGGGGAGAACTTCTTCAAATCACAGGGTCAGCTGTAATAATAATAATAATAATAATAATGAGTAAGTGGGTTTAGAAAATGGATGGATGGATGGTTAGTTAATGAGTACTGACATGACTGGTGGTCAACTTTGTGACTTTGCTGCTTCTTCATATGTGTGTTCTGCTTGAGTAAATGAAAGTAGAAGGGACCAGAAAAAGGAATGTGTTTTGAAAAGCCTAACTGAGTTTGTTACCAGTAAGAATAACCAATGTTTCATCAAAACACTATACACAGCTAAAAACGTAGCTCAGGTTCACGCAAAAGAACTTTTAACCAAAAAGAAACAAGAAATAGCAAAAATACATGCAAAGTAATATATCAAACTTTGGAAAACCTGAAAGGGTTGGACATTGAAGCCGTCACACCTTACATGTCCTGTGAAGTGCTAGTTGCATAGCAATGGCATCACAAACTGATAGTGCCCTTGAAAGCAAAAAATGGCAACTGAAAAGGATGTAAATAAATCAAAACTATTAGAATAAAACCTTAAATCATAAAAATAACTTTAAATAAATTTAAATTTTGCAACCCAACAAATCTTAATAGTGTTAGTTTGGATGCAAGTCAGAAAAATGAATAATTAAACATTATCATAAGCAATGTGGGCCTCTCAAGTTCTCCATTTGTCTAATGAGATCACATCATTCAAGTATGTGCAGATGATATCACCGAAGGCCTTTGGAATAGAGTTGTAATTTGAACATTGATTTAATATTCTTATAACATTTTGTCTGAATACCATCTTTAGTCCATCCACTTATTGTCCACTGACCTGTTATGTCTGAATTATTAAAAAACAGAAAACATAGAGAAAGACAATACACCTAGAAAACAAAATCATGAAGAATTTAATTGCTGTTGCAAGAAATTCCAGTTACAAGGAAAAAGGTATGGCACCTGTCTGAACCCCAAACATCCTGTTCAGTCTGAGGTAGTGCTGTGCATTTCCTTTATCTACCAGCAGATGGCAATGTCAGCACACCACCCTGGCCATTTTGTTCTTCTGTTAATGTTTATCATATCTCTTGAACTGAATGGGCAGCTCAAGAAATCAGAAAGGAACTAGAAATGGACACCAGTGGTTAGCAGTCATGGGGGACACTTCATAATCCATTCAGACAAAGAGGCCCTCGGACCACCTCTGTGCCCAGTGGACTGGACTTTGGGATGCTGACAGTTCATTTGAAGCTTGTCCTCCTGTTTAATTACAAATTAGTAGAAGGAATAAGAAAAGTGAGTTCAACACCACCAAGACCTTTAGCGGACTAATGTCATCTGGTCAATGGTACAGTATGTGATGATTAAATGATTGAGAACAGAAGTGTCACATGTGAATCTTGTCCTCCCTGTCCATTATGTCATTGATCCCAAAGTAAGGCTCAGTCTTTGTACTCAGAGGTGTCATAATTAACCAGACTGACTGTCCTCACCACCTAATTAGGTTCACATTGGGAGAGTCCATCATGATGAAAAATTAAGTATTGAGCTCTGTAGTTTCCAACAGAGACCAGCAGGTCTAATGGGAATCTTTGGACTGTATCTTACAAATTAGACACATTCTCTGCAAGGCCTGAGTTACAGACAGACCTCTTAGTTTGTCACCCTACTTTCATTACCCTTCACAAGTCCTTCTGATGTTTGACTTTAGGATGCTGTAAATCTCATTTTCTTTGACATTCCTATCCACTGTTAATTCAATCAGTTTGAATGACTTCTCATCGGTCTGTATTGCATGAAGGCATGAAACACTGTCAGATATGTAGTGACACAGTTTATAAGGATAGAAGTGATCTTGGATTCAAATTTCACTTTTAAAATTCTATATGCTGCAGTCATTGAACCTTAGTACTTTCTGTCCATCTGTCTCTCTCTGTCTCTACAGGCTGGTCTCATGTCATCTTACCTCTGGTTGTTGTTCAGCTGTGTCCTCAGTCCTCTCTTCTGCACACTCACAGCTGACTTATCTGTGGTTAAGCTTCAATAACTTGGGAGATTCAGGCTTGGCTCAGCTGTATGAGGGGCTGAGGAGTGAAAACTGTAAACTAAAGGAGTTGTGGTGAGTGTGTGTGGGTGCTACAAATTTACAGCTAATGGTTTGATGGACTCTGTCTACATGACACCACATGGCCTGCCTGAGGGAAGGAAAGCACAGTCAATGGGATGAAAAGGACAAAGAGTAGTAGACAAGTGGAGTTGGATGGAGGTGACAGATAGAGAGGACACCAAAGATAATGAGAGATGATAGCAGGATATGAACAGGGAGAAGACAAAAAGGAAAGGGAGGAGTAAATTTGAAAGCCAAAAGGAACAGGAGAAAAGGTGGAAATCATCTGTAGAAAAGACCATCCAGCCATAGGCACAGGACAAGGACAAAAAGGGGGATGAGAAAGAATGGGACAGTGGTCAGTGTGGACAGAAGGAGTAAGTGAATGAGATGAGGGAGGGTTTACAGTCATTTGGAAGAACTGAGAAAGAGAAGAGCCAATATCAGTTGACAATAGGAAAAGACAAGATGGACAATGAAGTGATGTGTAAGAGAGAAAAAAAAACAGAAGAAATGAGAGTGAGGAGGAGTAGGAAAGGAAATGATGGAAATCTTAAGCATTAATTAACAGGTGGGCAGCAGGGTCAAAATCATGTCAAATGGACAGACCACCATTTCTTTTTGAAATGGGCAGTAAAATGGGACATAACTAACAGACCTTCAGAGGATATTGACCCAGTTGACCAGTGCTTTTAGTAACTAATACATTGACAGACACATTATGTGACTTAGATGACTAAAGAATTCCGAGAAAGTGTCCTCAGGAGGCATGTAACTGAGATAGTCCAATGAGTGAAGTGCACCTTCAGGTGTTTGTATCTCACAATTGTGTCCTTCACAGGCTGTCTGATAATGAAATTAATGAGAATGAGAAGAGGAACCTGAGGTCACTACAGGAGGAGCTGAACAGGTCTGGACAGCAGATGGATATCATTCATGAGAAGACTGGCAGCAGTGATCAAACTGACCCCCAATGACAGTGTGCCCTGTCCACTTATTCTAAATCCATCTATTTTTTTCTTTTTTTGGTATTGTCGGCCCTATGTAACATATTATAAACTCTCCATGTAATCTTCCCTGCCTGTGTGCTTCTCCTTTAAACTCACTTGTGCATTGTCTACCTAAAGTGGTGTCAGACCAGAGTTCAGATAATAAACCCCTGAGCTTCACCACTGTCCTTCAAAATGCCCTTGAGGACACAAGGCCTATTGAAGGAGGTGTGCAGGAGTAACACAGGTGGTGAGTCCGATTGCAGAACAAAGGGGGTGCATGATGCCAATCCTAGCAGTACGTCCAAACCCTGGATGGGGTACCGGTCATCCCAGGACAAACTGATAGTCTTGGTAGAAATGTGACAAAAAGTGCTGCTTACGTACATCATTGGTTATTGTTTAAACCCAAGTTTGCCCTATCCCTTGTTCACAGTGACCATTTGCACAGAGTTCATGATATCTTATGTTTCTGATTTTACCACACAGAAGACTCTTTTTGTAATCATTTTCTTTCCCTTGTCTCCACTTCATTTTCACGTTCTGATGTTTCTTTTTTAGTGAGCAGTGACCGGAATAATTAAGACATTTGATAGAAAATAAACAAATAAATATGACAAGATGTGTAGAGCTCAGCTAAAGTTACACAGAATGCGTGATGGACTGGTGCCCCATTTAGGGTTGGGTTCTGCCTGGTGCCTGATGTTGTCTGTCTGCAGTGCCCAGTTCTTCAGATGAGGTCTAACCAGTGTGTTATAAAGCTTGAGCAGAACCTCTTCAGACTTGTACTGCACACATCAGGGTGTTATATAACCTCACATTCTATTATTTTTTTCAGACTTGCCCTCCAATGGATCCTCATGCAAGGATTTAAAGTACACTCATTCCAATTACAGGGCCTCGAAAGAGTCCTACATTGTTATTTTTCATCACTACCTAGTGGGTAATTTGCGTGCCTGCTGCCTTCCTTGGATGTGGTAGCTGTTTCTCAGGCTCCCTCTCCGGAATCGATCCCTGATTCCCCATTACCCATATTTACCATAGTGGACAAAGAAAGTACCATCGACAGTTGTTGGAGCAGACATTCAAATGAGTCGTTGAGGCCGCCAGGAACGTGCGATCGGCCCGTGGTTATCTAGAGTCACCAAAGCTGGCCGGGCGCGAATACTTGGGTGGGTTTTTGGTCTGATAAATGCACGCATCTTCCCCAGGGTGGGAGTCAGCACTCATTTGCATGTATTACCTCTAGAATTACCACAGTTATCCAAGTAACGAGGAGCGATCATAGGAACCATAACTGATTTAATGAGGCATTTGCAGTTTCACTGTCACTTCCGTGTGCACTTAGATATGCATGACTTAATCTCTGAGACAAGCATATGTTACTTGAAGGATCAACCAGACAGGCGGTCAGAATGCACCTCTGACAGACAGCAGCTGGGCCATTGTGGGTCCAGCCAGTTTCCCTCGAGGCCGCTGCCATCATCGCCGGAAAGACCAGACTTGTAGCTAGGAGAGGCAGCGCCCAGGTGCCCCTCAGGGAGGGGACAGGAATCTGTGCTCTCATCTCTTGATGCCAGAGAAATTGTGTCTCTGGGGGCCCTGGGCTCGTGCAGGCAGAAGGGGTTCACCTGACCCCCTCCCCATGGCCCCGGGGTGTAGGACCGAAGGGCATGGGAGGAACAACCACAGATCGGGGGGCTGATTGGTCTTGCCCTCACGGAGAGGTAGGGACGCTTCCCCCGGCACTGGTCCCCCTCTCAGGCCGGGCTTTAGGATGGAGACCCAGAGGCCCATGTAACTTCGTCCGAAGGGTGGGAGGAGCCATTGAGCCTGAATCACTGGCCTGAGCCAGCCTGCCCAAGGTCCTCTCATTGGACTCTTTGTGCCCTTCAATCTCATCAGTGCGTTGGTTGTAATCTCCCTAACCACTGGCCCTAGGGGATGGTGACTGCCACCGTCCCCTGTGAAAATGCCCTTCCGGCCTGCGCCCAGAAGATCCCCGCCAGCTCAACAACTTTGCCCCCGCGCAGGAAGATGGAAGAATCAGGCAGTAGGAGGAGAGGTCTATGTAATGAGAGAAAGGAAAAAAAAAATTTTTAAGTCCCCCCGTGTTGAAACTTAGCATGAAGCTTAGACCTTCCTCTGCCCATGCCTCCATCTCAGTACGTGTAGAACGCTGGCATACACTGGGAGAAGTGCCTGGGGGCGACCTGGGACCTTCCATCTATGGTATTTCCCATTCATTTGGGACTTTTTTTGAGATCTTAAAAAGATTGTCGCACAAAATCTCTGGGAGGGTATCAGCTTGGACCTGAGCCCCAGCAAGGGTACCAGGCCGATTCCCAGACCATGCCTAGGAAGATGGAGCTAGATCCCCGTGCCAGCAGCTGCCAGTGGTCCCTCTCCAGAAGGTAGGCTTTCGTGAAGGGCCGGGGGATGATCTGGCTGGCAACTCTCGTCGGCCATCAGCCGATTGTGGGATCTCCTCGCCAACGACGGAGCGCTACCGGGGGTCAGTCTAGTTCCCTCTGTGTGTCTCCAAGGAGCTGCCCTTTGAACATTTTAGATATTTTACATGACCCCATGCATGTTTTTTAGATGACCCCATGTCTGCTTTGGTTTTACATGACCCCATTCTCGTTTTTTGGATGACCCCATGTCCGCTTTGATTCTACATGACCTAATGCCCGTTTTTTAGATGACCCCATGTCCACTTTGGTTTTACATGACCCCATGCTCATTTCTTACATAACCCTATGTCCGCTTTGGTTATATATGACCCCATGCTCATTTTTTATATGACCCCATGTCCGCTTTGGTTTTACATTTCCCCATTCTCATTTTTTGGATGACCCCATGTCCGCTTTGATTCTACATGACCCAATTCAAACTTGCAAAATTTTAACAGTGGTAACTTTGCCAAAAAACAGGACAAAGAAAATACAACCTAACATGTTAACATCCACAAAAAATCAATTTATAATTAATCCAATTGATTTTCAATTATCGTAATTATGTACAGTACATCATAGACATGCATTTCCTGTTCTACATTTGGCTTACACAATTTTTCTTCTAGCATATTTGTATTTTCCCTTCAAATTATTTTGAATGTATTTACAATTTCTATTAATGGTTTCTAAATCACTTTACCTAATTTACACATAACCAATTAACACTTAACCAATCATTTTTTTTCAAAATGTATCGTTAATTATGTTGGCCAGGCTTAAGCAGTGCCTCTGATTACTGACCAATAAACTGTTTCCATTCAGCTAAGGCTTTCCTGTATGACGCAGTTACATCCTTCTCATGAATTGTGTCCAGTAATATTTCAGTTTGAATTGCAGAGAGGACAGCGGCAATGCACTTAGGATATGTTAGATGCAGTGCATAATAGTATGCCATAAGGTACATGATACCTTACTGCAACATTTCTTGAGAAAAAGTTCTCACAGGCTCACTTCCAATAGCCAGCATGCAGTTATCTTGGTCCACAATAAGGGCAGCGCTAGTCAGTGGTCAGTCTTTGCTGTAGAAAGGCATCAGGATTCTCGGAGGTCATCAAGACAAACAAAAACCAACAAAGAAAACAGGCTGAATTTATTTTATCCTCTGTAGTCCTATACAGATTTATTATACATTTACCTATTTATAATACTGAATTAATGTGCTAAGTTTAACAGAAGCAGTTATACACAGCTTGTAATTGAAATAGCAAAGAAATCACAAAAAATTGAAGATCGTTATATTCTGTTGAGCCCTTTTATTCAAACCATTTAATGTATAATAATGTCATTCCTGTAGCTAACATTAAAAACCACCCTGAAAATTGCTGCCAGTCACAGATGGATAGAATTGCAGTAACTGTCTTTATTTTTCCTTTAAACAATGTAAAAATGCAAAGTTTTACCTTAAGGCCATGAACTAATGTCTCATGTTTTGTTTCCCAACTTTTTTTGGGGTTAGAGAAAGTGAAGGAAACATGGATGGCAGAGCTCTAAACATGGCGATGGCATTGTTCACTAATGAAAAAAAAAATAAAGAACATAATTCTTATTACAGTAAATATTTTTCGCATTATGTTCTAATATAACTCAAACTTTCTCATTTTAATGAAAACAACAACATACAGCAAGCTTTAAATTAAGAATAATTTATAACAAAAATTATATGATGTCTGGTATTATTTTTACCTACTCATATGCTAGAACATGAACAATTGAAATGAACCTTACATAGATCATATTTAAAGTTTTAAGTATTCTTTAAAATATTCCTTCATTATTTATACCTAATAAAGGATAGTGTCAGTCAGTTTATTATTCTGTTGTGTCTTAAAAAGATGCTAGACAATACTATTTACAATGCTAATAAATGGCTTTTTAAAAACATAATTAAAGGCAAATATTTATTTCAGAATAACACAGTACAACTTTCTAATACAATGAAGAAAAGGGAACCTGGAATTCACAAATTAACAGTTACTGGCAAAAAGAGCAGCAATAATATTTTTCATGAAAATTTCTCAAAGTTTGGCTTACTATAATATAGACTAGGTCTTTATGGAAAAAATGGCATAAAAAAGTGCAACCCTTTGAGAATCAACTGCAAAATATCCATAACTTTAAATAACTTTCATTTAGGCCTATCATGCTGCAACACTGAGTAAAGTGCATAACTAACTATAAAATGAGTTTGAATAAAATATGCATGACACGTTACCCTCACCGTGTATATGTGGAAGCTTCAGGATCTTCTTCATTACACCATAAAATCTGGTCCATCTGCTTTTAACTTCTGTGATGTAGTTAACATTATTCCAACTAAGAATACAACGCATTTCATCCATTACCTATAAAATAAGCACTCTCTTCAAAGTCAGCACATACTTTGTTTTAAGAAACCATTTTCAAAAATAATTCAGTCAAATGTCTGTGTTTTATGTGCTTGCATGATATAGTTCTTTAAAGCATGGGTAAGCCCCCTATAGAATCTATGAATGACCTCTGTGCATTAAATTCATGATCAAGGAGCTACTGTAGGTAACTGCAAATTTATTTGGCTTTGGCTTCTTGTAAAGGTCCTGTAGTGTTTTGTAGTGCCTGGCCTGTATTTGGTGGCTGTCAACTATTGTGTCAACAGCTGCAAAAACATATAAATTAATAATCCAATCAGTTGTGTTTTCTAAACAGTCTGAACAAAGATGGGATATGACCATCTCTATTGTGCACTTACCAGATGGTTCACAGTCTTTTTTTTTTTTTTTTATTAATTTTTATTGTAATCATTCCATACAAATAAATCAATTTATAACCCAACAAAATTGAAGACAAATCAAACCCCTCCCCTGAGAAGGAGAGCTTAGCCAAAGGAAAATTGCTTAGGGCTTTTTAATAAGGCAACAATAAACAAAAGAATGGGAGAAATACATATCTATGTAAATAAGAGATGGAGAAGGGAATTAAATGCGGTAATAGTTATTTCTCTTATTCTAAAATAATATTGATTAAATCCTGCCAGGTTTTGAAAAAATTTTGTACAGATCCTCTAACTGAGAATTTGATTTTTTCCAATTTCAAATAATATAAAACATCGGTTTCCCACTGACTTATCAGAGGAGAATTAGGATTCTTCCAATTTAACAGAATGAGTCTGCGTGCCAAAAGTGTAGTGAATGCAATCACCATTTGCTTGTCCTTCTCCACTTCAAGTCCGTCTGGAAGAACACCGAACACAGCTGTTAATGGGTTAGGAGGGATTGTGACTCCAAGGCTGTCTTAGAGGCACTTAAAAATTTTGGTCCAAAATGATGTTAGTTTGGTGCAGGCCCAGAACATGTGACCCAATGAGGCTGGAGCTTGGTTGCAGCGTTCGCAGGTTGGATCTTGCCCTGGAAACATTTTGGACAGTTTTAAGCGAGACAGATGAGCTCGATATATAATTTTTAGTTGAATAATTCTATGCTTTGTGCATATGGAGCTCGAGTGAATTCTCTGCTTTGCTACCTTCCACTCCTTTTCTGATATATTGATTAAGAGATCTTCTTCCCAATGTCCTCTTGGATCTTTGAAAGGTAGGGACTTTAATAGGATTTTATATAATGCGGAAATGGTGTTTAATTCCTCGAAATTGAGCAGTATTTTTTCCAGTATGGTGGAGGGTGCGAGGTGGGGGAAATCGGGCAATTTCTGTTTAACAAAATTCTAATTTGAAGATAGTGCAAGAAATGTGTAGCTGGGAGGTTGAATTTTGATCGTAATTGTTCAAAAGATGTAAATATGTTGTCTATATAAAGATCTCTGATCATTTTAATCCCAAAACTTTTCTAGGTATTAAAAACTGGATATGTTTGCGAAGGTTGAAAGAGGTGGTTCTCTTGCAGAGGTGCCACCGATAAAAGATTTTCCATCTTAAAATGCTTTCTAATTTGGTTCCATATTCTGAGTGAGTAAAGCACAATTGGGTTATTAGTATATTTGCGATGACTTGCATTTATTGGAGAGCAGAGCAGGGAGTATAAAGATGTACTACAGGATTTTACTTCTATTGCGGACCAAGCCTGTGTATGTTCATTTATTTGTGTCCAGATTTTCATGGCTTGTATGTTTGCTGCCCAGTAATAAAACTGAAAATTAGGTAAAGCCATACCACCTTCTACCTGAGGTTTGTAGGGTCGCTCTTCGGATACGTGGGTGTTTTGAGTTCCAAATGAATGAGGTTATTATTGAATCTAACTGTTTAAAAAATGATTTATTGATATATATTGGAATGTTTTGAAATAAAAAGAGAAGTTTAGGAAGGATATTCATCTTAACAATGTTAATTCTTCCGGCTAGAGTGAGATGAAGGGTTGACCATCTATGCAAGTCTTGCTTAATTTTTTCCATACAGGCGGCAAAATTTTGTTGATAAAGAGCTTTATGTTTACTTGTGATATTTACCCCTAGGTATTTAAACTGATCTGCTATGGTAAACGGTAGGGTGTCTAATCTAATATTATATGCTTGTGAATTCACTGGAAAGAGTATACTTTTATTCAGATTAATTTTAAGACCAGATATCTTTTGAAATTCTGTTAGTGCTGTTAAAACAGCAGGGACAGTGTTTTCTGGGTCTGATATATATAAGACCATATCATCTGCATATAGAGAAATTTTCTGTTCCAGTCCTTCTCTGACAATCCCCTTTATCTGATAAGAATTTCTGCAGTGAACCGCCAGTGGTTCAATATCGATTGCAAACAGCAGTGGCGACAAGGGACATCCTTGTCTGGTACCACGTTCTAGCTTAAAGTAGTCTGAGCAAATGTTATTAATACAAACTGAAGCTTCTGGGCTGGTATACAGTAGTTTGATCCATGCACAAATATTCAGGCCAAACCCAAATTTCTCCAATGCAGTGAAAAGGTAGTTCCATTCAATCATATCAAATGCTTTTTCTGCATCTAATGATAGTAATATCTCTGGGGTGTTTGATTTTGCTGGTGAATATATAACATTAAACAAGCCTCGGAGATTGGAAGATAGATGTCAGCCTTTAATAAATCCAGTTTGATCCTGTGATATTACCGAGGGCAGCACTTCCTCCATCCTTCTAGCTAGAATTTTTGAGAGTATCTTAACATCATTATTCAGGAGTGAAATTGGTCTGTATGATGCACATTGTAACAAGTCCTTATTTTGTTTAGGAAAGACGGTGATTAATGCTTGTCGAAATGTTTGAGGTAGTATTTGGTTGTCTCTAGCTTCTGTAAATGTTGCCAATAAGAGGGGAGCTAGCTGAGTGGAGAATTTCTTATAAAATTCTATGTGGTAACAATTAGGGCCTGCTGATTTCCCGCTTTCTAGTGACTTTATAGAATCTAGTAATTCTGTTAGCGTTAGAGGTTTATCTAGTTCCTCAGCACTTAAAGCATCTATTTGTGGTGTCTGTAATGTATCCAGAAATGCATTAGATTGTGTGTTGTCTTCTTTGGGCTTAGTAGAATATAAGGATTTATTATAATCTCTAAATGCGTGCATTATATTTTTATGGTCAATAATTTCTTCTCCATTCGTGTTGGTGATTACTGGTATTGCATTGCGAACTTCTTGTTTGTGAATTTGTTGAGCTAAAAGCTTTTTAGCTTTTTCTCTGTGTTCATAGTAATGATGTCTAGACTTATAAATTGTTCAGTTTATTTAGTTGTTAAGATGTTAAGTTCTCTATGCAGGGACTGCCTTTTCCTGTGGAGAACTTCACTTGGACGCTTGGCTTGTTCTTCATCTATTCTAGTAATTTCGCTTCTTAGCTCTGACACTTTCTTGGTTTCTAATTTATTTCTGTGGGAAAAGAAATGAAATAATCTGTCCTCTTAAGAAGGCCTTTAGAGGTTTCCCAGAGTGTTCCTACAGAAACCTCTGTGGGCGTGTTTGTCTCTAGGAAGAAGCTGTTTTGTTTGGATATAAATTCTGTGCAGTTCTCGTCTGCCAATAGAAGAGGGTTAAGGCGTCATCTGCGAGGTGAGTGGTTCACAGTCTTTCTCTGCTGTAACTGTAGCTTGGGTATGACTAGAAGGTGACACGTTAACAAGCGTCGCTGAAGCAATAGAATTCCCCGATGATGCAGTGGAATCGGCCTCACCTGAATTCGACTTCAGCAGCATCAGGCTTGTCAATGGTGATGCCAAGACATCTCTTTATTTATTTGAGGCATAGAGCTCTGTTGCTTCTGACGTGTGTGGATATTCTGTAGCCTTTTCAGGAGTTGTTTAAACACAGGTTCCTATAATGAGATTACACTCTTAATACTAGAATTACCAGAGTCTATGAAAAAACTCGTAGATCTGGCCCACCTTAAAACCGTTCTCACCTCTCTTTTGTTTTCTAAATGTTCTGATTAAGACAAGCAGCAAGTAGCTGGCTAGTCCATCCCCCACCGTTGCAGAACGTTCATTGAGTTTTCCCAGCTCATGCCTTGTTTGATTATCTGGGAGTGACTGAACTGCTGGAGTTTCACAAAAGGTTCAAGGATGCTACAACACTTTCCGTGACTTAACGCTAAGATTTGCTGACTTGGAGCACAGCAACCCTGCTGTGCTACAGAGACGTGAGTTTGATTCCCAGCTTTGGAGAAAGTGTTTTTTTTTCCTTAAACGGACATAAAATTTATAAATTGGTATGCACTGTAAATCATTAAGTTTAAAATGTCGATCGCGGTTATTTCTGTTGATTAATTCATGCTTTTTACTTAGAGTCAGAACAGGAGCTTGTTCAGCTTATTCAGCTTCTGATCTGACTCAAACAGCGCCAGTATAACTTCACACCCAATCTGACGCTGTTCGTTTTCAAATAATATTGCATTACTTTGACAATGTTTTCTGATTGGTACTATTCGTGGCATAAAATTATTTCTTCAAAACGTCACATATATTTGTCTCTTTCTTTTTTTAAAATGTGCGTTGTAGCACGCAGCAACTGGCCACCTGCATGTTCTTGCACACACTGAATAAGACAGCGCTATATGCAATCATCAGATTCAAATGTTAACAGTTATATAGCACAGAATGGAAATCAGCAGTTCTTAGCATTCCACCACTCAAGCTGTCATATCAACCGCCTACTGTAACTTGCTTTCTTTTTTCTTCGGTTATAGTAAAAGTGCACTTGTTTTGTTATACCTTTACATCAACATATGTTCCTGTGTTTGAGCTACATGGGCATGCTCAAAAAATACACGTATAATGCCACGAAAAGTGCATGCAGACACTTCAGTTCGCAAGCATTGGTACGACAATGCAGTCACAAGTACACTGCAGAGCTACAGCGCATCTTTATGTGAAAACAGCAGTGTCAGATGGGGAGTGTCTGATGATTGCATATAGCCACTGAAGTTACTACTCTTTACTATGCTTTCCTCTACATGTCCTGGAGTACAAAAGAAACAGCATACAGCAACATGTGGAGACTGGCAAGATTGTGGGAAACAAAACACGTGGTCGTATGTATCGTGATACACTGCAGAGCTATAGCGCGTCTTTATGTGAAAACAGCAGTGTCAGGTGGGGGGAGGGGGGGTGGTAGGGAAGGATCCTGAACGCGACTGAGACAATGAAAAGTGAATTAAAAAAAAAAAAAACAAAGCTAACCTTTGCAAATATCATAAATTACACCGGCTGTTAGACTGAAATCAAATGTGTCTTTTTATTCTAAAATAGTAAAAATAAGAACACTTCACTTCTCAAAAGGGAGTCATGCAGGATCGAACAAATGACCTTCTGATTGCCAGTCAGCAATTGATACTGTTGCGCCACAGCAGAAGTCATAGTAAATTGGTGTCAATGTCGCACACTAAGGCGGCTTTTTTTGGCGGTGGCTTTTTTTTTTTGTGCCTTTTGTGAAAGTGTTTCTTTGATATTTGGACTTCAGGCTTCATACATTATAGAGTTTATGCCTACATTTTGTTACTAGAATATAAAAAACGTTTCTGTTTTAAAAATGTGTTTACACAGATTACTGTAGGAATGCAACACACATGAAATGCGTGTGTTCCAAATAACAATTTATTATTTCCACTCTAAAACTCCACTTCACTCCCAGATAATCAATCAAGGCATGAGCTGGAAAAAGTTCGTTTACGTTCTAAATTGGTTTGGATTAAGCCATTTATTTGACACAGTGACAAAACTCTTGCATCAAACCACCAGATACATGTTTTATATAAGGGTCATTTATTTTAAAATGTGGAAACCATTTTGATTTGAAGAAAAATGTTACCATTTGAATATAATAAAGTACTACCTTTTGCAGGGAATCCAGCTGTTAAATCATACTAGTTACAGAGAAAGGCCACTGAATTAGGTCTGAAATGTCGTAGTTGTTAACAAAATCAAGGTTGTATTCTGAAACCTTTCTGGAATAAAAAGAGTTTAATTTAAGTCTCGGGGGTTGTGTCTTACTCATTTCTTAAAACAAGATAAACCTAGAAAGTTTTGGTTCTTGAAATAAGAATATATGTCCTGCTATGCTCATCACTGTAGTTGATAACAGGCTTTTCTCACAGTTGTGCTTTTTTATTTTTTTTTTAAGTCAAAATGTTCTTGGAAATACACTTTATATCTAAGTCAGATAGCTCAAGACCAGTTATCTTGAATTGAGCAAAATAATCTAGCAAGTATCACTGCAACCTGAGATATTTAATCTCTTGGGGCAAAATATTAGATATATTACCTTTAAATAAGAAATTTTTACTTGTTAAGAAAAAATGTTCTGCAGTGAGAGGAGAGTTAGGATTCTTCCAGCTGAACAAGATGAGTCTACATGCCAGCAGTGTAGTAAAGGCAATCACAGTTTGTTTGTCCTTCTCCACTTTAAGACCATCTGGAAGAACACCAAACACAGCTGCTAGTGGATTAGGAGGGATTGTGACACCAAGGCTGTCTGAAAGGCATTTAAAAATCTTGGTCCAAAATGATGTTACTTTGGTGCAGGCCCAGAACATTTGACCCAGTGAAGCTGGAGCTTGATTGCAGCATTTGCAGGTTGGATCTTGCCCTGGAAACATTCGACAATTTTAAACGAAGAGAGATGCACTTGATATATAATTTTAATTTGAATAATTGTATGCTTTGCACATATGGAGCTCGAGTGAATTCTGTACATTGCTGCCTTCCACTCCTTTTCTGAAATGTCGACGGAGAGATCCTTTTCCCACTGTTCTCTTGGAAAGGGAGGGACTATAAAATGGTTTTATATATTACGGAAATGCTGTCCAAGTCCTCAAGACTGAGAAATATTTTTTGGTGGTTTAAACTCGTGTGGTCATTGTCTGTGTGATGGGTTAGAGGAGCAACAGTGCTCTCTAGTGTTACAAGTGTCAAATTCATATAAAAAATAAAAAAAAACTAACTCTGGTAAATGAGTTACATTTAAATACCAGGGAATCTCAACATCATTTAGAACAAATGTCCATCCACAGAGGGCACAGTGTATGGGGAGCCAGTGTCATTCAAGAGGTAGAATTATATGGAGAGTTTCATGCATTGTGCTGCTTATGTGTGAAACTTGGCTGTTAGTAGATTTTACAGCTTTTTACCCTTTATGAAAGTTTTTATTTTTGATCTTTTTAAATACCCAGGAGCAAGGACAAATCATGAGTGAAGTGTGAGGGCACATAAGCAGCATGTGTGGGCAAAGAAATGGCAAGGCATTTAGCATCACAGCAGTAGGCCAGTAAGTAAATAGTTACAGGACTTTGTATTGGTTAATAGTAAAAAAATCAAGTGGGTTTCCTAGTGAGGAAGGAAGTACATGGATATGAATGAACTCAACTACATCATGCTGAACAAGACCTCTTTGGTTTTAGACTTTCTGGAAGCTGGTTTTGGCAAAGTCATCCCCCAGCAGTTTTGCATCTACTGGAGATGCTACCTGATCTACGGCCTCAAGGTCAGGGTCTCTTGTAGTAAAGAATTAGCAGATCTGACCTTATCAGGTGTGCTTTAGGGGTGTAGTGTGAACCGCCAAAGTGCTGCAGGAAGAGACTCTAGATCTAGAGATGGGAAAATGATACCGAAGCATCAAAGCTTGTGTCAGTCAATCTGAAGTGTAGTGAGTCGAATCACTGTATCTGAGCTTGTGTCAAAACACTGCTGTTACGTGACCTGTGACGTTTGACTCTTAGAATGTTATCGGTGCTTAACAGTGCACTTTATTGGTTTGACAGTGTTTCGTAGCTTTGGTGCTAAATTAACAGGTAGCCAAAATAAAATGCATCATTCTCATTCAATAATGTTGGTTTGTGAGGAGAGAGAGATTTGGAGAGCTTTGGTGACAACAGAAAACGGTGTTCAAAAGTTAAATAGTATAGTAGGACAAGGACCTTAGCAGAATGAAATGAGCACAGATTTTCAGACCTTTTACTGGTGACATGAAGCTGAAACAGTGAGTGTTGCTTCACTTGTTCTCTTCAGAGCTTGCCTTGACCTCCGTTTACCACCAGATGTCGCTGTTCATGCTGTGGGATGTGAAATAAAAATATTAATTGAATAGGAGTGAGCAATTGTATGGTATTTAAAGGCATACATTACCCTGGGGGGTGAATCTGCACATCATAGACATAAAGATACTTGTCTCCCCACCCCTACCACGGGAACAGCAGGTGTGGGAGAAGCTGATGGCAGTGGAAAGTGTGGTCTGTATTACTGTGTGAGCAGCACTCATTATAAACAGATTGAAACAAATCAGTAAGCAAACAAGCAAAGGCAGTGATCAATCAATATACTTAGAAACAGATAGATGACAATAAAATGAATTTAATATTAACAAAGAATAAGCATAAATAACTATAGTAATACAAAAGTAGCTAATCACAAAAAGAAACAAGCCTGAAAACACTTATCACTCACTAACAGACAGCAACAAACCCAGAGGTTGCTCACCTTTAGATTCCTTTTCAGTTCTTAACAACTCTGGCCACTAAATCACGCAAAGAAACCACCTGACATATTGTGTCTGTCCATGCTCTCTCTTCGTGTGCTCCCCTCTTTCGAGTGCCCCCTCCCTTTTCTCTCCACTAAGCCTGCGTTTAAGCTCTTATGCTAATTAGCAGTGGCCCTCTGTCAATTCTGTTGGTGCACAGGGTTATGCACTAAGCAGATCAATAACTCATGCTCAGCTGTTTCCTATTCCTCTTTGTTTGTAACAGGAGGTATCACATATTTGACTAATTATTACCAATGGTTCATAAGGAATTTCAGCACTTTAATCCTTGTAATTCTCATTAACAATGGAGACATAGCAAAAACATCTTGGACTGCTTGAGCTCAAGGTGAGATTTGATTAATCAGAGACAAGATTCAGAACTTTCATATTATTAAGACATACTTGTCTAACTCCAGAATTAACTGTAGAGAAATTTAATATAACTTTTGTCACAGTTCTCTCTTAGAAATTTTCTTACTTTTTTTTTTTTAGTTAACCGCTCCTGAACAAAATTATGACATTGGTATCTGGGAACTTTTGGTGATTGGACTTACTTTAGAAATATTGATTAGAGGATGCTACATATTACAGAAGATTTTTACAGATCATTTAAAAATTGTTTATTTAAAGACTGCTAAGAATATAGAAACGCTCTGTTTTTTTTAATGTTACAGTATATACAGGGCTGGAAGTAAAAACAGAAAAGCAGATTCTCTTTCAATACTGTACAATTTGCATTAGATGCCTTTGGAGCTGAAAAAACATTACACCATACAATGACATAGGTGCTATTATTGTTGACTGTTGGCAGAGTGTTGGCTCTGAGGCTAGCGATCTGCGCCAGCAATCAGAAGGTTGCCAGTTTGAATCCCATAAATGCCGGAAGTGACTCTACTCTGTTGGGCCCTTGAGCAGGGACCTTATTCTGCAATTGCTTCATTCTGGGTATGATGTTAATCTGCATTCAGTCCTGGAAACAGGTCCTCCAACTTACAGGGAACTTGGGGGTTGGTGGCAGGATTGGAATTGGATTGGTGCTGAGATGTCACCTGCTGCATTCGGGTCCCAATCCTGGGTGTTTGTAGTATGGGGGGGTGTGGCAACACGCTATCTGCACATGCTCTCAACATCCTCTTCCTATGCTTGACTGTCCAGAGAACCAAGTAAAGAAAGCTTTGGCTACCCAGATACAAATCCCTGAGCAAGATGCCAGAGGAGAAATATCATGTGCTGTCCCAATTTAGAACAAGCACGGTCTTCCACTATATTTGGGAATCCTGGAATTGTTTAGTAGTTAGAGTTATATAAGGGTGTTTCTA
This sequence comes from Erpetoichthys calabaricus, assembly GCF_900747795.2. Taxonomy (NCBI): domain Eukaryota; kingdom Metazoa; phylum Chordata; class Cladistia; order Polypteriformes; family Polypteridae; genus Erpetoichthys; species Erpetoichthys calabaricus. The sequence goes on along the minus strand of NC_041394.2, from coordinate 345,063,170 downwards.
GTGGGAGAAGATGAGACAAGGTTTATGACTTTGGTCTGGCTTCCAAGGTTTGCAACAGGGCAAAACCCTCCCAGTGACTCCTGCTCATGTTACTTCAGCAGAATCCATCATTTAGCCACCCTGGGGAGACAATATCTATGGACTTCATTAGAAACCTAATCAGTTCTCAGGGCAATGCAATAACTTCAGTAGTGGTGGATGTGTTTTAAAGTGTATCTACTTCATCCCACTGAATTTTAAAGTCTATCATACTGTCCATGTGTCACTATTGAAATTGGTGTATAGCAGCTCTTATTATAAAGTAAGACCTGCTCCTTCTCCACTTCATGTAGAAGAAAATGAGGAGTATAAAGTGCAAACAATTTTGCCTTCTTGGCACCATTTTTCCCATGTGAAATATCAATTAATCAATTAGTGGAGCCATTGAAAGAAAACATTAAGAAATACAGTGGGTTTGTATATTTTTACTTAGCCAAGTTCTTAATAGCATTTAAAGTTATTATATTTTGCCACTGTGATATTTTGTTTTTGATATTAGCATCGCCATTTTGTGCTCCCTCTTTTATGTTTTTGCTAAGAAGTTGCTAGACATGGTCAACCAACAATATACGGCACATGGCATCACGTACGCAATGGATTGAGCTGGTATGAGAATGTGCATGATTTTACGCCAAGTTTAGTTTCTATACATTGCGATATGAGGGTGGAAATGGGTATACACAATATTTTTGTGTGTACGCTCCATTTATATGTGAGGCCCCAGATGTTGGAAGGTCACCAATGGGAGGACACAGAATTGCCAGTCTCCACTAAAGGTGCTGAATGCATTTTTTGCATTTTTTAGCTGAGTCTGTCTGCAAAGAGATAAAACGCACACGATGAAGGATCTTGGGCACACAAAGACAAACCCCGTATATCACAGTACATAAAAAGCTTATAATAAAATGTGTGTTAGAGCACAATGATGAGACTTAATAAAACCTCAGTTGGTCTGTCCAAGATGGCGTCACAACCTGTAATGTGGAATTCTGGGAGGAAGAGGCAGATCCAGGTGGTCTGCCCCGGAAGTTACATCAGAGTGGGAGAGGCAAAGTAGAAGAGAGAACATTATTAGACAGTGCCTCCTCATATCTCAGAGGTAAATCATACTCAACTAAGCCTTTAGGTTGCTGAAAAAGCACACGTGTGACAGAGACCATCCACCCTCGGCATGGGGTAAACATTGAATTGGGAGACTAGGTTTAGTTGTTGTAGAAGCTTCTAATGGGTTTGGGTACAAGAATGATGAGACTGGACCATGGTCTGCGACTGGCTTCTATAATGCTGAGGTCCAGCATTCGTTGCACCTTAAGCTCCACCTCAGCCCTCTGGGCCTCGGAGAGATGATACAGATACACCCTGACCAAGACCCATTCTTCTGTAACAAAGTCATGACAACCAGCAATGTCTGACCTGGCTTGGGGTCCAACACACCATGAATGGAGGCGATAACCTGTCCTAGTTCCTCCCATTGCCCAGAAATCAAGGTGTCCTCATAGTTTAAATGTGCGGTGCCCATGTGGAGGGATGCGGCGGGAGTAGCCACAACATCCTTGAGGTTGCAGTCATGACACGGTTTAAGTGGGAGTTACGGTAAGATCTGCTCCCTTGGGTGCTTGTCAGGCTGGTACAGTAAGTAATCCACAAGCCCCTTCTGCTCAAGAAACTCATAGGGACTCTTTCAATGGGCCAGGAGTTTTGAGTGTGATGTGGAGATCAGGGCCCTATCTTCGGGGTGGAACTAATGGAGCCAGGTGCCTCAGTTATGCAGGTCTGCGATTTATGATCAGCCTTGAGGTGCTTTTTCACAAGAGGTCATACTTTAGTGAATAATTTGTGTGAAGTCATGAAGCATTAGAGTATCCTATAGGAAGAGGTGATTACATCTTCCTCTTACTCTTCCCACATAAAGTCAAGGAGCCTCCTGTAAAGAAGCTCAAATGGGGAGAACCCAGTGGAAGCTTGAGGTACATCCTGAAATGCAAAGAGGACTAAGGGCAAGAGCTGATCACAGTCTCTACTATCTGTCTGCACCACCCTTCTAAACATTCCCTTTGGTGTCTGATACTCAAACAACCCATCCATGTGAAGGAGGTACACAGACATCTTGAGGTGGGTGAGGTGGAGTAGTTTCATGACTTCTTTGAAGGTGCACAAGGTAAAGGAAAACCTCTGGTATGTCCAGACTTCTTTAGGGATTCCAACCAATTAAAGGACAAGCACATCTTCCTGGACAATGGTCTTTGTATTTGCCACCTATGGGGGTATGGCCTCTGGGTACCAGGTGATGTAGTCTACTAAGACGATAAAATACTTAGGTCCCTGTGAAGAGGGATCGAGTGGGCCGACTATATCCACCCTGTCCCACTCAAAGGGAATGTCAGTTAGGGCTAGGGAGACAAAAGGTTCACAGTCCCACCAGGGTATTTGGGTTAATTGATAATTCAGACAATCTGGGGTGGTGTCTTTGATTCCTTGGAACTGACATCTGACTGCTGTGTATGTGCAGTCAGTGCCCGTTTTCTTTCCTCCAGCCACTCAGACTGGTTAACTGGTGATGCTCTATAATGGCCACAAGTTCTTCCATGTCCACCCATGGCTGTCTTCTTGGGCAGACAAGATATTTTGGGAAGGTGTGGACCAAGTAAACGACCACCACCATCTCTACAATGAGTTTTGCCACCAGTTCTCCCGATCACAGCCAATGGGACATCTTGCCCCATAAGGCTTGGGCCTGTGCTGGCTATTCCAGGTTAAATCGCCAGTCCCACCACTTCTGTGCTTGGCAGACCAGTCAAACCATAACATGCCAGGATTTCACACATGAGTATATTATAAACTGCTGCTGCTTGCTCCTCTAGATCATAATACACTCTTGAGCCTCCCCAGTCAAAAAGGGACCAAGCAAGTTTTCCCACACACACTATGCCCACCATTGGTGCATGGTTGTGTTGTCAAATATGAGCAGAAATGTCTTTATATCATTCCGCGGGTGCATCAGGACAAACAGTTGTACCAGCCCTTGACCCCAGCCGGGGTACGAAACATGTGCCACTTCTTGGCAGGCTTTGGCGCCAAGCAATTTGGTATGCTGCAATTGTAGTTGATTCACCTGTTCAGCAAGCTGGTAAACCAGTTCAGTGAGACTGGCTTGTTCTACCATCCTGACAGCTATGCTACTCTGATGCTCTGAGGGAATAAGACTCTGCAGATGTGAAGAAATTTTGGGGAACCAAGCCGGTCATCCCCATTTATTCTTAAAGCAGAATAAAACCACTGCAGAATGGCATCAAAATAGAAAACAAAATAGGCAGTCACAATTAATACTAGCTGTCAAACTCTGTCTTTTCTCTTGTATTAGGATCATTCTATCTCTGAACTCCTCTTGTCAATATGTCGCGCCTTTATTCTCCATTGACGAGAGGGGGTGGGTTCAATTGGGGAGAAATTGAGTCTTAAATCATTTTACATGATGAATTTAAAAATAAGACAGAATTGTCAACACCTTCCCATTGGCCAGACTGGAGAAAATGGATTTAAAATCAGAAATAATAGAAAAATGTAAAAAGCAAAAAAAGTGTGGGACACAGCTTGTAGTAGCAACATCAACAGTAATATTCAAATCCATCATTAGAGAAAAATGATCATTAAAGGAAACATCACATATATTGATATTATTAACTGAGATCAAGGGTGTCACCGAGAGAATGAGTTGGAGCATTAATGTGCTAGATAAAATCAAATGTGTCTAATAATGATAAAAAGTTATTAACCAAAGGTTTCTATTGACAACAAATGTGTATGTTAAAATTGCCAACAATGAGTACTTTATCATAGGAGAGCGTAAATTCAGCCAGGAGATCAGAGAATTCAGAAATGAACATATCATTAATTACAGGAGGGTTTTTGAAGAGATATACACTTAGAAAAGTTGCAGTTCAAAGCTACTAAATGGACTCCTTGTAAGGCTCCGACAAAGAAACAAGCTTTTAAAAACAGTGGCAAGACCCCCCTCCCCCCCACGATGAGACAGCTGAGGAGAGTTCAAAAATGAATAACCTGGTGGTACCAAATCAGTAAAACATGATGAGTCACCATGAACAATCCAGGTTTTGGTGATGAAAAAGAAGTCCAGTTGCTTTGATCAATCAATCAATCAAGTCAAGTCAAGTTGGGGAGCATGCACTGGTACAGTGTGTTGCCGCACCCACTACACGTCGAAACAGCTTGGGATCCCAGTTGGCAACCCCCCAGGCAGACACACAGTCCAGTCCTACCCTCTGGAAATGACCCTCTATTTGCCGCAGCCAGGTGTTATGTGGGTGATCCCTTGGCCTGGTCCAGCCACTTGGGTTCCCAACAATTAGGATCTTATGAGCCGGATCACCCTCGGGGAAATGCGCCACATGGCCATAGTGCCCTAACTGACACTCCCTCACAATGCAAGTAATGTGCCTCATTCGGGACTCCATGAGCAACCGGTCATTCGACACAAAGTCAAACCAACAGTACCCAAGGATTTTCCGAAGAGACACAGTACCAAAGGAGTTCAGTCTTCGTCTCAGGTCACTGGATAGCGTCCATGTCTCACAACCATATAGTAAGACAGGAAACACCAGGACTCTAAAGACTTGGACCTTTGTCCTTTTGCATAGATATCGAGAGCGCCACACACCCCTTTCTAGTAACCTCATGACTCCCCATGCTCTCCCAATCCGTCTACTGACTTCACAGGAAGAGTCACCAGAGACATGAATGTCACTGCCAAGGTAAGTAAACCTCTCAACAAGGTCAACACTCTCTCCGCAAACAGACACACTGCTGATGGCTGTGCCCAAGAGGTCATTAAAGGCCTGTATCTTGGTTTTTATCCAGGACACTTGCAAGCCCAGACACTCAGACTCCTCACTCAGTCTCTCAAGCGCCCCGATCAGAGTATCCATTGACTCCGCAAAGATCACAGCATCATCAGCAAAGTCAAGATCTGTGAATCTTTCTTCACCACAGATGCCCCACAGCCGCTGGACCCCACGACCGTGCCCAACACCCAGTCCATACAAGCATTGAACAGAGTAGGAGCAGAACACACCCCTGACGAACCCCAGAATCAACTGGGAAAAACACAGAGGTCCTGCCTCCACTCTGCACAGCACTCACAGTACCAGTGTACAGGCTGGCCATGATATCCAGCAACTTCGGGGGGATCCTGTGAATCCTCAGGATGTCCCACAGGGCAGCTCGATCAACTGAGTCGAACGCTTTGCAAAAATTGACAAAGCCTGCAAAGAAACTCTGCAGATATTTGCGTTTGCGCTCCATGAGAACCCTCAGTGCCAGGATGCGGTCGATGGTAGACTTCTTAGGCATAAAACCAGACAGTTCCGGTCACTGGTAGGTGAGCAAGGTGATCACGGATCCTTTTTAGGACAACCCTAGCAAGGACCTTACCCGGCACCAAGAGCAGTGTTATCCCCCTGTAGTTGCTGCAATCCAGGTGATCACCCTTCCCTTTACAGATAGGGACGACAAGTCCCGTATTCCAGTCAGTTGGGATGATGCCAGTCTCCCAAATGGAAGCAAAGATTGCTTGCAATGCCAGGAGGACAGCCTTACCAGCAGCCTGGAGAAGTTCACCCCGGATACCACAGATCCCTGCAGCCTTTCCCCCCCTCAGCTGGTTCACCACCTGTGCAATCTCAGTGAGATTGGGTGGTTCACAGCTAATTGGAGGATCAGCCTCAAGAACCGTGGACCCAGAGATATCCAATGTCCTAGCCAGAGGATCAGCTTTGAACAACTGCTCAAAGTAGCCAGCCCTGCGGGTTACAACTGCATCACTGTCCATCAGCTGCCCTGACTGTGATTCTCCGAGGAACAGATTCAGATGTGCATAATGCTTCGATTCCTCTGTAAGCAGGACGTGGGTCGCTAGACCACAGATGGTGTGTCACTTGCTCACAGATTCCTCTAACAAACGCCTCTTTATCTGCCCTCAGAGCCCTCGCAGCCGTCCTTCTCAGTTCCCGGTACAGACCAGAGTTGCCATTGAGCCGTGCTCTGCAATTCCTCTCGATGATATCCAGGGTGCCCTGCGAGATGAAACACCTCCTTCTGGGAATACCGGTAACACCAACACAACACTCAGCAATCTTCAGGGTCTTATCACGGAAGGTCTCCCACATCACATTAGGATTGGCTGTCGTACCCAAATCTGAAAGTTCCTCACACAAACTGCGTGCAAACTTATTAGAAACAGCCTGGTCTTGGAGTCTGGACAAGTCCAGGCTCATTTTCCTAGTAGGTGGTAACCTACTGGACCTAAGCTGGATCCTAAGAGTAGCAACAACAAGTCTATGGTCAGAATTCACAAACTGGGCACTTCTGTAGACCGGGCAGTTTTGTAAGAGCCTCCAGTGTCTCCCCACAAGAATGTGATCGATCTCCTTCACCGCACCACCAGTATTGGAGTACCAAGTCCAGCAATGCAGTTCAGGGAGCTGGAAGCAGGATCCAGCGATTCGCAGCCCCTGACCTTTTGCAAAGTCAAGGAACATGGAACCACTTTCACCACGGTCATCAGACCCATGGGGACCGAGGCAATCCTCATTGCCAGCCCTGTCAGTGCCATTGGCTGCATTAAAGTTGCCCATGATCAGTGGAGTGTCACCCCCTGGGCACCCATCAACCACCGAGCGAAGCTGTGAATAAAATGTCTCCCTCGCCGAGACATCACTCACCGCGGTCGGAGCATACAGTGAGGCAACAGACAAGGCACCCAGGGAGTGCCGTAATCTGAGTCCCATAATACGCTCGTTGAAAGGAGTGATATCGGACACCATCGGAAGAAGCCAATCCGCTACAGCAACAGCTACTCACTGAGTATGACAGCCATCAGACCAACCAGACCAATAAAAGGTGTATCCACCTACAGAGATCAATCAATCAATCAATAAACTTTATTTGAAGTGCAAAATCACCATGCAGCATTGTCCCAATACACTTTACAAATTAAAAGAGTACATGAGACATGATATAAAATAAGCAAATAAAACAGAAATTAAATTAAAGAGCAAAATTGGAATAACATTAAAATATTAATATGTCAGAAGGGGACCTTGTTTTTCGATTTCCTGGATAATCCAGTTACTGATTGTGTCAGGGTTGTCTGCAGGATGTAGGTATTTGCTGTCTTGCAAAGGAGTGACCGCTTTGAAGTCTGGCTGGTTGAGTATACAAACAATAGCAAATTGTGATAAAAGACCTGCTCCTTCCTTGGAGGATGTGTGTATTTACCTGACTTGGAGATTACATGTCTGACACTATTGGTTTCTAATCAGCATATCTGTACTTATTCATGATTGGTAACAATTCTTTTTGTTAACTTGTGTTTTCATTAATTGTTAAACCCAGGAAATTTAGATGTGCCATTGATTAAACTGATTGTCCAGGACCGACAACAGCAGGGACTAAAGAAGATTTAAACTCCTGGGCAGCAGAAGGCAGAGGGAAACAGTGCATTGAGAACGCTGCCAAGATACTCGGACAGAACACAGGGGCTCGTAGGCAGACGAGGGAACCTGGCTGGCACGACATGAGGCACAAGGACGGCAACACTTCCAGGGAGGAAGAGACAGCTCCACAAGGAGACGCCGGATGTGAGTTCAGCGAGAGAGGGAATTCGCATGAAAGGACCAAGCAAAGCTGACAGAAGAGAAATGAGGCGTGCCTAGGTCACAGGAACACAAGGAGTCCAGAGTGGAAAAAAAAAAGGAACGACGAAGAGACGCTGACAGGGATTCAATGTTTTGACAAAACTTCTGTTGGGAAACGAGTTTCTGGTGAACAGAGTGCATCCGTAGACAGTTGAACGATTTAGTGTCGGGGTAACACAGTGAGCAACTTGGACTGCACCACTAAAGGTTGTATCCTCCAATTCTTGCTTTTAACTGACTTTTAGAGTGTGGACTGTGTGTTTTCCTTTCTAAAAAAGGAATTTTGTTCCTGATATTGTTGGATTTTGTTTATGTTCATTTATCTTTTTAATACACTCATTATTGGTGTAATAGAAGTTACTGTTGCTTTTCCTGAAATTACTGTGGTGTCTTTCATTGTGTGTTTACTCACCGCCCAATTTAAAGAAACCTGTGTGCTATTATCAGTAAATTTCAAGAGTTCCCAGTCTCTTAATAAAACTGGGTGGCGTAGTCGGATATTTTAATAATGTCTAAGTTAGATTACCTGTAAGTGTGACCAGACACCTGTTACAAATACATTAAAATATTAAATGTTAAGGTATGTCAACAAAGGAATAATATAATAAGGAACATTTCAAGGAGGATTGACCTGTCTGAATTCTAAGGCACATTGTAATGAAGGCAGTAAAAGTAGGTTTTAAGTCTTGATTTAAAAGTGTCAATTGAGTGTGCTTCTCTTACACATAATAGAAGACTATTCCAAAAATAAGGTGCACGATAGGCAAATGCTCTTTGACCAACTAATTTTTTCTTAACTGCGGGAATGACCAAAACACCAGCATTAAGAGAGAGCGAAGGGGTCGAACTGGAGTATACGATGTAATTAGTTCAGCTAAGTAAGGAGGTGCAACTCCATGCAAGGCCTTCAATGTTGTGAGAAGAAGAGACAAGAGACATGGCAAGGTTTGGTGCAGCCACCCATATAATTCAGTATCCTGGCTGCAAAAGTAAATGATTTGTAGTTGAGTCAAGTTTACAAGACAGAGGCCAAAACAGAACTGACTTCCAGGGAAAAGGTGTGAGGCTTTATAGGAAGTTTGGGGGAAGTGATGTCGTCCTCAGGGCCGGGACCGGAAGTGATGTGGCTCCTGGTGGGATTTCATGGGAAAGGCCTGCAGGGAACTTAGAAAGAGAGTCAGTGCACTCCGCCCACCCCCCCGGGCAGATGTATTACCATTCATCTCTAAGCCCTTCAGCTGCCTCCTATGCACACGTGTGTGACAATGTTAAAAGAAGAACATTAACAAAAAATGGGTATTATGTGCTCAATTTTTTTTGTTTCCGTCAAGATTCTAGTTGCAGCATTTTGAATGAGCTGAAGACTTCTAGTGGCACAACTAGGAAGACCATAGAAATGGACATTACAATAATCAAGTCTAGAAAAAAACAAATGCATGTATCAATGTTTCAGCATCATGCAGAGATAGAATAGATTAGATGCCTGCAATATTACTAAGATGAAAAAACGCTGTCTTGATAATAGCCTTGATATGAGACTGGAGTGTGAGATGATTATCAAAAATTACTCCATGATTTTTAATGCTTGAATTTTCACAGATAGAACAGCCACCAATATTAACACTCAAGTTCTCACACAGATGTCCATATCTGGCTGATCTAACAACCAATAATTCTGTTTTATCAGCATTTAAGAGCAGAAAATTCATACTCTTTCATTTTTTAATTTCCGACAGACATGCCTCTAAATTTAGCAGTTGGGAAAGGTCTTTTGGCTTTACAGGTATATATAACTGTGTATCATCAGCATATGAAAATTAACACCATATTCATAAATGATGCCACCAAGGGGAAGCATATTGATAGATGGAATAAAGCAAAGGACCAAGAACTGATCCCTGGGGTATACCAAACTTTACTTCAGAAAATTCAGAAATTGTTGTAACTTACATGTTGAGATCTGTTTGATAAATATGAATGAAACCATGAAAATATCATCCACTGGATGCCAATATGTTTCTCCAAGCAGCTTCAAAGTATGTCATGGTCTACAGTGTCAAAAGCAGCACTTAAGTCAAGAAGCAGGAGCATTGACATCAAATTCAAATCAACAGTGATCAGCACATCATTCTGGTCAAAGCAGTTTCTGTAGAATGACGAGACCAAAAGCCAGATTGAAATTTGTCAAAAAGATTATTGTCAGACAAGCGGACATTATATTGATCAGCAACAGCCCTTTCAAGTAATTTAGACATAAAAGAAACACTGGAAATTGGTCGAAAGTTATTCAAAATCACTTAATACAAGCTAGGTATTTTAAGTAACAGCTTAAAAATGGCAGTTTTAAAAGTGAAGGACACAGAGCCAATGAATTGTGACTTATTGATAATATTCAAACTAGGACCGATGAGGTAATAAAGTCTTGCAGGATAAGAATTTTATTAATGACCTCATGTTAAGGAGAGCAACCTTGATAGACGTAGAAGCTTTTACAAGAAAAGGACTATTGGGAAAATTGTTATGTCTAGAGTACAGATAGTTGGCTTGGCGAACATGGCAAGCTTATGGACTTCAGGATCGTCCAACAATGGGAAGTCAGATAAACAGCTGCTAGATAAGATAGGGGATGGACACAGTTTGTTTTTTTTTATTGATTTTTTTGAAATCACACAACATTCCATACAAATAAATCAATTTTTGCAAAAATAACTGAACAAGTGGACCTTTTTGAAATTCAGAATAAGCCAGATCAATCTTATTATTGAATTTCTGACAAAGGTCAGAACAGGCACCCAATGGAAAGTTATTTGCAGGCTTTAGTAGCTTATCCACAGTAGCAAAAAATGTTTGGGTATTATGCTGACCACATAGAATGTGGTTAGTATAGTAAGCAGTCTTAGCTCTCTGTAGTGCCTGCTTGTAGAAGACAACATGTTTCTTATAGGCAGTTGCTTAGACAACTAAACTTGTTTTTCTACTTAGGCATTCAAGACTTTACCCACAAGTTTTCATGTGATGCAGCTCAAGAGAAAACAAATAGTGCTTAAATATCACACTTCGTGTTTTAAGTGGAGCAAGATGATACAGACCACATCCCACATCTTGAAATCCTTTGAGAACTTAATTAAGAAACAACTACCTAACAAAACCCAGACCCATAAGGACTCAAACCAGTTAGCCACCAATAGAGCACAGAGGAGGGTGGAGGATGCCAACTTCTTAATCTATGAGAACTTAGAAGGATCAGAAAAATCATACAATACTGCTTTTTATTACCATATCGGCCCGAATTTAACGTGGCCCCCAATTTTTTCATGAAGATTTTAGAAAAAAAAAATCTGAATTTAACACGATCCATTCATTTTTCATAAAAGAATTCAAAGAAAATAAAATTCAATCAGATAATCATTTATTTAATAGGTAATATGACAAGTTATATTCATGTCAATAAAATTAAGTAGTAATGTAGAACAAAATTAATAGTATTACTGGTAGGTAAGGTACAAGATACCTACCGTAAGTGAAAGAAAAATGAAAAAGGAAATATTTATTCAGAATCAGAACTGTTTTCAGAATCAGAACTCTTTGTTGTCGCATCGTTATCGTCAGTATGCTCGTTCACTCTTTTAGTCTTCTACAAAATGTCATCTTCAGTCCCATTTAAATTATTGGAAATGCAGCATTTCTTGAAACCTTTAACTATTCATTCAGGTTCGATCTTCTGCCAGGCGGTCGCAACCCATTTTCCTAAAAGTGAGACTAAGGGTTTTTTTATTTTTCCTGTAGGTGTTAATAAGTGATTGCCCGCTAATAGCCAATTGTTGTATTCTTTTCTTAAGTTATCTTTAAACGGTTTATTAACCACCACATCCAAGACTTGTAGCTGGGATGTCATACCACCCGGTATTATTACAAGATCGGAATTCAATGTTTCAATTTTTTCCTTAACATCCGACGTGAGGTGGCCTCGAAATGCATCAAGGACTAGAGAGAACCTGGCCGTTTTCCCCATATCACATTCAACCAGTCTAATACCAATTCCTCTGTCATCCAACCTTTTTCTTGGACCCGACAAAATGATTCCTGGATGCAGCTTTTCTTTGGGCATTGTTTTACGTTTCAATATAACGTAAGGTCGAAGTTTTTGTCCATCAGCAGTAACAGCAAGCATAACAGTAATTCTAGACTTTTCGTAACCAGTTGACTTCAATAAGACCGATTTTTCACCTTTCTTATTTACCGTAAGGTTGGAAGGCATGTCAAAATAGACAGCTGTTTGGTCTGCATTTCTGATATTTCCAAGATTGTAGTTGTGCTTTTTGCATAATGTTATAATATGCCGCTGAAAATTCAACAATTTTTCACTAAAGTCGCCAGGAAGTTTTTGCGAGAGAGTTGTCCGCCGTCATAGTGATAAACCGTTCCATGTCATCATTCTTTTACACCAACCCATACTTGCTTTAAAGTCTGTTTTAGGGATGTTTAAATTAGCAGCCTCTTCTAATGCTTTAAATTTTATAACTTCACGGGATGTTGGGAATCCTTCATTTCGCTTTTCTATTACGAATTTTACCACTCGCTGCTCAACTTCTTTAAACCTTCCTATTTTGGGTCCACTAAAAGATTTTCTTCAGGAATTTGCATTCATATATTTCGTTAAATCTTTTCTCCAGAGACGGACATTTACTTCTGGAACTCCGTATTTCCTTGAAGCTCTCATGTTGTTCGTTCTCTCTGCCTCGTTTGCAACCATAATCTTAAAATTCATATCGTAGGTTCTCCTGGTACCTTTATTTATTTGTCTCTTTGATGAGCCTTTTTTCTCAACACTACTATTATAACTCGCGCTCATTTTTTATGGGCAATAAAGAACCCGCCGCTAGAGCAAACAAGCAAATTACTACTATAACAGTTGCGAGAGACGTGGACTACACTAACCTGTGAATCATAGACACAATAGCCACTTGCTGGTGTACGCCGGACAGGCGCCAGAATCGAAATGCTCGAAACCAGTGATTCCACAGGAGCTAGAAACTCTCGTGCAGTATTGTGTACTCGAACCGATCCGAACTATACCGAACGCGGCACACGCGACTCGCGCGACCAAAACTCAGGTCGGTCGGAGGCATAGGCGTACTAATAAGAAGAGTTGTTACATTGAATTACCTAGTCCTCGAATTTAACGCGAGTCCACTTTTGAACGGGAAATATTTAGTCAAAAAAGGTTGCGTTGTATTTGGGCCAATAAGGTAATTTCCCATCTACTTCTAATGCAATCCAGCCTCACACATTTGAGTTGACTAACTAACTTTTACATTATGTTTGGACTATACTAATGACGTCTGCACTTTTAAACTAACAGGACAGAAACAGCAAGTGTTAATGGCCATTTTTCTGTTTGCTTCAATAAAAACCAGCCAGCCACAACATTAAAAAAGTCCACATAATATTGTTTGGGTCTCTCTCCTGCTGCCAATTCAGGTTCTGACTTTTTGAAACATGGACTCCATAAGACCTCTGAGAGTGTCTTGTGGTGTCTGGCCCCAAGACGTTATCAGCAGATCCTTTAAGTCCTGTAAGTTACAAAGTGGGGCCTTGATGGATCAGACTTTTTGTTTTTACAGCATATCCCACAGCTGCGCAATCGGATTGATATCTGGGGAATTTGGAGACCAAGTCAATACCCTGAACTCTTTGTCATGTTCCTCAAACCATTCCTATAAAGTTGTTGTAGTGTGTTATGGTGCAGTTATCCTGCTTAAAGAGGCCAGCTGCCATCATGGAATACTGTTGTCATGGATGGGTATACATGATGTGTAACAATCTTTAGGTAGCTGGTATGTATCATAATATCCAAATTAATTACCTGGACCCAAGGACTTATTTACATTTACATTTATTTGCTTAGCAGAGGCTTTTATCCAATCCAGCTCCCAGCAGAATACCTTTGTCATCACCTTTGACGATGACAAGTCCATCTGGACACTCAAGTGGAGGACAATATCAGTCTGGGTGACTTTTTCTAAACAGTCAGTATGACATGAAAGACAGAAGGCGAAATGCTTATGAGATAAAGGGGATTATCAGAGAAGGAATTGAACAGAAAATTTCTCCATATGCAGATGATATGGTACTGTATATATCAGATCCACAAAATACTGTGCCTGCAGTCCTAACAGCACTAACAGAATTTCAAAAGATTTCTGGTTTCAGAATTAATTTGAATAAAAGTGTGCTCTTTCCAGTGAATTCTCAAGCACACAATATTAGATTGGACACCTTCTCTTTTATCATTGAAGATCAGTTTAAATACCTAGGGGTAAACATCACAAGTAAACATAAAATCAACAAAATTTCACCGTCTGTATGGAAAAAATTAAGCAAGACTTGCATAGATGGTCAACCCTTCATCTCACTTTAGCTGGAAGAATTAACGTTGTTAAGATGAATATCCTTCCTAAGCTTCTCTTTTTATTTCAAAACATTCCAATATACATCAATAAATCATTTTTTAAGAAATTAGATTCAATCATAACCTCATTTATTAGGAATTCAAAACATCCCACATATCCAAAGAGTGACCCTACAAAGTCCTAAGGCAGAAGGTGGCATGGCTCTACCTAACTTTCAGTTTTATTACTGGGCAGCAAATATACAAACTATAAAAACCTGGACATGGACACAAATAGATGAACATACAGAGGCTTGGTCCGCAATAGAAATAAAATCCTGCAGTACTTCTCTATATTCCTGTGCCCCAATAGATGCAAGTTATCGCCAATATACTAATAACCCAATTGTGCTTCACTCACTCAGAATATGGAACCAATGTAGGAAGTATTTTAAGATAAAGAGGCTTTTATCTGTGGCACCTCTGCACGAGAACCACCTTTTTTCCACCCTCTCATACATATGCAGTTTTTAATATTGGGAAAATATTTGGGATTAAATTGCTTAGAGATCTTTATATAGACAACATCTTTGCATCCTATGAACAATTACATTCTAAATGTAATTTTCCAGCAGCACATTTCTTTCACTATCTTCAAATTAGAAACTTTGTTAAACAGAACCTGCCCAATTTTCCTCACCTCCCACCTCCCACCATGCTGGAAAAATATTGCTCAGTTTCGAGGACTCAGACAGCATCTCTGCAATATATAACACCATTTTACAGTCCCTCCCTTTCAAAGATCCAAGAGGACAGTGGGAAAAGGATCTCTTACTCAACGTATCAAAAAAGGAGTGGAAGGTAGCAATGCAGAGAATTCACTCGAGCTCCATATGAGCAAAGCTTACAATTATTCAACTCAAAATTATATGCCTTTCAGACAGCCTTGGTGTCACAATCCCTCCTAACCCATTAACAGCTGTGTTTGGTGTACTCCCAGATGGGCTTAAAGTGGAGAAGGACAAACAAACTGTGATTGTCTTCACTACACTATTGGCATGTAGACTTATCTTGCTCAACTGGAAGAATCCTAACTCACTTAAGTCAGTGGGTAACTGATATTTTACACTATTTGAATTCTCACTTAGTGGATCTGTGCAGAACTTTTTCAAAACCTGGCAGGATCTAATCTATATATATAATTCACTAAGCCAGAAGACAAGTAGCAACCAATGGAAAGCACTCCAGAAGGGGCGTGGATTCACTAAACCACTGACAAGTAAGACGCCAATGGCGCACGCAGGAAGGAGCCATGCCCACCAACTCTTAGACCATTGGATACGACGAAAAAAATCACAGAGCCACGCCCACCAATTCGGACGCGACGCCTCGGAAAACATGCCGTCATTTCTGATTGTCTGTGCCACAGTCCACTTGCAGCTCTGAGCCACGTTGACTTTTCATTAGTCAACCTCAGTGGAACCTTGGTTCACACACAGGCAGCGCGACAGAAAGACAGAGGCACACACAGGCAGCGCGACAGAGAGAGCCGCGCAATCCTTTAAAACTGAGGTTAAAACACAATGAAGAAAGCAGTCTTTAAAAACCAATAAGCCCTGTGCCTCTTTTTCATTAGCGTCTTACCTGCTTCAGGCCCTGCAACAGTCGAGATGCTTTCTCAGCAGCTGACCTTCTCTGTGCCTGACTCCACTACTGTCAGTGAACTCCTGCAATGTTACTATCTTGGTTGGCTTTTAAATAAAGTTCGGATTTGTTCAAATGTTCCTTTTTTTCCCCTGTGCTTAAAACTCATTTAAAAAAAAAGTGTTTATACAACTGTGGCAATATTACAGAGAGAGAGAGGGCTCGCGTGCTTCTGAGAGACAGAGGGGGAGGGGGCTCGCGTGCTGCTGAGAGAGAGAGAGAGGGGGGGGCTGGGGAAGCTCCCGCGCTGCTGAGAGAGAGGGGGGGGGCTGGGGAGGCTCGCGTGCTGCTGAGAGAGAAAGAGAGAGAGAGAGGGGGGGGGGGGTATGGGCTGGGGAAGCTGCTGCTGAGAGAGAGAGAGCCTGCCCATGCAGCTGAGCAGGGAGCCTGGGTGTTTGTGTCAGTGTTATTCAATGTTTTTACTATTACACTGTGCATTCTATGGTGTAATTAACTATATTTGTGCTTAAAAATCTTTAAAAATATATATTTACATACACTTCGTACGGTCTGGAATGGATTAATTGTATTTACATACAATCCTATGGGGGAAATTGCTTCGGTTCGGTTATGGTCGTGAACCGAGGTTCCACTGTATATTGAGTCTAGAAAACATGATCAGCAAGTCTTTGATAGGCTGCAACAAAATGATGAAAGTACAGGCACATTTTTTTCTCACAAGCTGGGTGGGTGGGTGTTAGTTAATTAGTTACTTGAAGGATTTCAAGATTTAATATGCACAAACGGTAACACTGCAAAAGCAGCCCAAACCAGAAAAGACGGCTGGCAAAAAGTGGCTGACAAATTAAACGCGTGTGCATTGTACTTACTGAAAGAGGCATTACGGATTTTGCAAATGTTCATTTTTTTCCCTCTGCTTAAAAAACAATAAAAAAGCGGCGTGATTATGCGGCATATACTACGCCGTGGGTTGGTATGCAGCGTGTAAAACAGTTTGTTTGTCGCGGATAATTTGCCTTTTACTTTAACACGAAGACAGTTTCCTGTTAGATTTGCCTTTGCGATGACAATTGATTAGGCACAGGGCCAAACTTTCAAAAAGATGTGCATGTATCTGCCAAAACCAGTTTTCAGTCATGGACAGTTGTATGTTGCTCTCTCCAGAGTTCTATCTTTTCATTCACTTACTGGTATGCCTGCAGGAACACGTGCAGCGAGCGAGAGCGAGTGACACACACGCATACAGGTGCGTGAGAGAGAGAGCGCTGGACGCATAAGAATAATAATAATTCATTACATTGATATACCGGTGTTTTCAGTATTCAAAGCGCTATCCACACAGGGAGAAACCAGGAAGCGAACCCAAAATCTTCCACAGTCTCCTTACTGCAAAACAGCAGCACTACCATTGCGCTACAAGGCAGTTAAAGAATGCACCGGCCTCGATTTTGTTTTCACTTCTGTTTACAGCAATTGGATCGTAGCCTGCATTGTTGCAATGTTACTTTTCTTGGTGGCTTATTACATTACGGATGTTTCACATGTTAATATTTTTCCCTGTGCTTAAAAGACATTAAAAAAGTGTTTCTCAACTGTGACTCCTGAACAACTCAGTATGCAAGCTATATTAATCATCAACAACGAAGACTCGCTACACCTTAATGAACAAGTGCTGAAACTTATCACTACCAACGAAGTAACTTTCACCAGCGTGGCCTCCATCGTCACAGACGATCCCGCTTTCAGTCACGGACAATTGTATGTTGCTCTCTCCAGAGGTCCATCTTTTCATTCACTCACACTGGTATCCACAAACCCAAGCCATTTGGACAACTGTGTCGTTCAGCAAGTGTTCACCCATCAATACATAATTATGCGGCGTATGTTACGCCGCGGGTTGGCTAGTCAATAATATTTTAGAATAAGCTCTTAAAGCACTGAGGAAGCAGATTCTCTACTCATTTCTTTTTCTTCTCCATTTATCTTTATTTGCTTATTAATTCGATTTACTTATTTTTACTAGCTTAAAGTTTTACTCTGTTTGTCATGCTCTCTTTCTCAGTGGTGGGGGTTGATTTGTTTTCAATCCTATTTTTGTAAAAATTTATTTATTTGTATGGAATGTTGTGTGACTACAATAAAATCAATAAAATTAATTAAAAAAAAGTTTATTAATACCTTAATTGCTGTTAAATCTTATTTCAATTGCTGTTGTTTTCTTTGGCTACAGATAGGCACCACCTACTATCAGATGACTTAAATCCAGAACAGGAAGCCCATTTCTCACAATTATGTATTTTTATTTTCTCAGTTTTACATAAACTCAATGATTTTTAGCTACAGCCATGCACACTATAATTTTTCAGTGTTTTATTATTATTTAATCTTAATAAACTATTTTTTAATTTCACTCACTTTTATACCAATTTAGCCCATGCCAGACTTCTGAAGTGAAAACAGTGTCAGACAGAGTGATGACAATGAAGCTGGAAATTGAAGGTGTGATGATGAATGTTGTTAGTGCATATGCCCTACAAGTTGGGTGAGCGATGGATGAGAAAGAAGATTTCTGGAGTGAGTTGGATAAAGTGGTGGACAGTGTACCCAAGGGACAGAAAGTAGTATTTGGAGCTGATTTAATTGGACATGTTGGTGAAGGGAACAGAGGAGTTGAGGAGATGATGGGTAGGTATGGTGTCAAGCACAGGAATGAAGAAGGTCAGATGATAGTGGATTTTGTCAAAAGGATGGGCATGGCTGTGGTGAATACAGTATGTATTTTAAGAAGAGGGAGGAACACAGGGTGATGTTCAAGAGTGGAGGAAGAAAAACACACGTCGATTACAGTATATCCTATGTAGAGGAGGGTATACACAGGATGAGGTTGGCGAAGGAGAAGTGGGATAGTCAGAGAGATGCAGAAAGTGGAGAGGAGTACAAGGAGATAAGGCGCAAAGTGAAGAGAGAGGTGGCGAAGGCTGAAGAAAAGGCGTATGATGAGTTGTATGAAAGGTTGGACACTAAGGAGGGAGAAAAGGACCGATGGGCTAGACAGAGGGACTGAGCTGGGAAAGATGTGCAGCAGGTTAGGGTGATATGAATAAAGATGAAAACGTCCTCACAAGTGAGGTTGGATGATGTGGAGATAGTGAACCAGGAAGTGCAATGGATTAGCAAGGATCAAGTAAGGACAGCTATGAAGAGGATGAACAATGGAAAGGCTTTTGGTCCAGATGACTTACCTGTGGAAGCATGGAGGTGTTTAGGAGAGATGACAGTGGAGTTTTTTTACAAGATTGTTTAACAGAATTTTAGATAGTGAGTGAATGCCTGAGGAGTGGAGAATAAGTGTACTGATACTGATTTTTAAGAATAAGGGGGATGTGCAGGACTGTATTAACTACAGAGGAAGAAAAATTGATGAGCCACAACATGAAGTTATGGGAAAGAGTAATGGAAGCTAGGTTAAGAAGTGAGGTGATGATTAGTGAGCAGCAGTGTGGTTTCATGCCAGGAAAAAGCACCACAGATGTGATGTTTGCTCTGAGGGTGTTGATGGAGAAATATAGACAAGGCCAGAAGGAGTTGCATTGCGTCTTTGTGGACTTGGAGAAAGCATATGACAGGGTGCCTCTAGAGGAGTAGTAGTATTGCATGAGGAATTCGGGGGTGGCAGAGAAGTATGTAAGAGTAGTACAGGATATATATGCGAGGAAAGTGTGACAGTGGTTAGGTCTGTGGTAGGAGTGACGGATGCATTCAAGGTGGAGGTGGGATTACTTTAGGGATCGGCTCTGAGACTCTTCTTATTTGCAGTGGTTGATAGACAAGATTAGACAGGAGTCCCCGTGGACTACGATATTTGCTGATAACATTGTGATCTGTAGTGAGAGTAGGGAGCAGGTTGAGGAGACCCTGGAAAGGTGGAGATATGCTCTAGAGAGGAGAGGAATGAAGGTCAGTAGGAACAAGACAGAATACATGTGTGTGAATGAGAGGGATGTCAGTGAAATGGTGAGGATGCAGGGAGTAGAGTTGGCAAAGGTAGATGAATTTAAACATTTGTCCAGACCGGTGGAATCTAGGCATGTTGAAATGTGTGGAGAAGAGTGTCAGGAGTGATTTGTGACAGATGGGTTTTGGCAAGAGTGAAAGGGAAGGTCCACAGGATGGTAATGAGACCAGCTATATCATATGGGTTGGAGACATTGGCACTGACCAGAAAGCAGGAGACAGAGCTGGAGGTGGCAGAGTTAAAGATGCTAAGATTTGCATTGGGTGTGACGAGGATGGACAGGATTAGAAATGAGGACATTAGAGGGTCAGCTCAAGTTGGACGGTTGGGAGACAAAGTCAGAGAGGTGAGATTGAGTTGGTTTGGACATGTGCAGAGGAGAGATGTTGAGTATATTGGGAGATGGATGCTAAGCATAGACCTGCCAGGCAAGAGGAAAAGAGGGAGGCCTAAGAGAAGATTCATGGATGTGATGCGAGAGGACATGCAGGTGATGGGCATAACAGATCAAGACGCAGAGGACAGGAAGATATGGAAAAATATGATCCGCTCTGGCAGCCCCTAATGTGAGCAGCCGAAAGAAGAAGAAGTGAGGTGATATACAGTGTCTTGGATTTGGGGCTGTCTGGTGCCCTCTTATATATAGGGCTGCACCCTGCTTAGGGATATCTACCCTGATGTAGTAGCCATAGGCAGGTTTAGGAACTCACCTGACCACACTTTGTTGGGCAAGTCTTCTATATATATATAGTAACCTGTAGGTGGCACCACTGAGCCCAAATCCCAAGGCACACTAAATTCCAACATGTTTTATGAATAAAATGAAGGATATTTATTGTCACAATGCACTATTTCACAGTCACTTCTCCAAAAATTAGCCAAAATACACAATAATTATACAATTCTTCCTGCCTCCTAACTCCAACTCATCCATGTAAGGCAGCAAGCTCCCTTTTATGCTAGACTTGAGAAAGCCTCCAGGACCACATCACATCTTTCAGGAAACACTTCTGGGTAATACTGAAAGTAGGGAGGTTCTCCTTCAACTGCGCCATCTACTGAAACATAGAGATCCTGACAGAGGTGCACTTCCAGACTCCATATGCCAAGCATCCCTGCAGTTGTCCCAACTGGGTTTCAATGTGCCACCTGGTGTATGGGGGATTGAACTCACAGCTAATGTTATTCCTTCCATTATTGGATCCCAGCTGGACACAATGTTATATTCTTTTCCACTGGCCATTATGACTGTTGTTATTGTCTGGCTTTCTGTTTGAGTACAAAATTGGCCAGGGATGCCTGTTCTCCTCCTACAATAACCAAAGCTGAGCCCTGTAGGGAACCTTTGATCGTTCCATGCTAAAGGTTCCAATACGGCCCCTACAAATAGAATAAGCATAGTCAGTATGCAGTCTAGGTGACCACTGTCAGAAAGGGTGCGGCTCTGACCTAATGTTGCATTGTACTGTATAGTGTCTCCAGCTGTGTTCTCACCTATGGTATGTGAAGCACTGTCCTCTCTGACTGGAAAAACAGAGGGGAAACTGACTATGCTCTGCCCATTCTTGCAAAGCTTTTCTTAGGGCTTCACCCTGCTTAGGCATATCATCTCCTGATGTAGTAACCATAAGCAGGTTTAGGAACTCACCTGACCACACTTTGTTGGGTGAGTCTTTTCTTTTAGTCAGACTGCCCATTTTCTTTTCTGGCCTCTGAACGGTCTGAGACCCTCTATCAAATAAAGAGGGCGCCCTTCACTGTCTGTGTGCCATTTGTACTTTTAGGGTTATGGTTTCCCTTAACTTTTGCTTATGTAGGAGCACCTGCTACTTGGCACCCTTTCACATCATCACATTCATTCCCCTGTCAGACCTCAATAGTCTGAGTTGACATCTGCAAGACTTGAGGTTCCTAACCTGGGAAAATTCTTTAATATTTTAAACATCATTATTGGAATGAGTGCTGCGAGGCTCCCCTCAGTTATATCAGGGTCCGTTTCACACTGTTTTCCTTTATTCTGTACCATACAGGACAGACATACCTCTATGGCCAAATCAAGACATTCAGGCAGCCCAGCCCTATTCCTGTGCTGCAGAGGTACTTGTCCACAGCCTTGAGCAGGGCCAAGCCCATCTCCTCCATCACCTTCAGCACGATTTTTAAATATGTCAGTATAGTCTGGTTGTTCTTACCAGCTGAAAGACCTCTTCCATGTGATGAAGATTGATTTGGCCTCACACTGATAAAGTAAACGTGAATCACATTCTCAAGGACATCAGTGCAAATTAAGTAGAAGTGCATTTAAATCTGAAGCCAGAAAGAACTTCTTTATGCAAAGAATTGTGGGACTTTGGAACAAACTAACGAGACATGGAGATGAAGCAGAAATCCTGACATCCTTTAAGAAGAACCTGGATGAGATATTTGGACACAGGCTTGATGGACTAAGTGGTCTCCTCTTGTTTGTCAAATTTCTTATGTTCTATTTGTTTTTTTATTGCAACTACTTTTTAGTACTTTTTTCACTCAGCTCAGATTTATTCACATCTTCGTGAATTAAGCAACTCTCCAAACCAGGTTTAGACAGGCGAGACAGGACATCTGCATTAATGTGCGCAGAGCCGGGTCAATGACTGACAGTAAAACTATCTCATGAGACGAGAGTTTGTATCTTTCTGAAGGTTTAGCCATTGAAGAGGAGTGTGATCAGTCACCAATGTAAAATTATTACCTCTTATATAATAACAGAGAGCATCCACAGCCCATTTAATCACCAAACATTCTTTCTCAATTGTTGAATAATTGCATTCCCGAGTAATCAATTTTCTACTTAAAAATGTGATAGGGTGCTCTTCACCATCAAAAACCTGAGACAGGACTGTGCTTAAACCAAATGCACTAGCATCCGTATTCAAAAAGTAATTATAGTATTCAGAAGGAGGACGCAAGATCTGATCCTATCATACACTGGAAAGTCAGAGGTGGTCCATGAAGACCAAAGGGAAGTCTAGTAAATTCATAAAGACTGTCAGGAGTTGAAAATTCTGCTTTCTCACAACTGTCAGCGTCAAGAGACACCTGCCAGTAGCCCTTCATGAGATCCAGCGTGGAGATATAGGATGTCTGACCCAGCTTTTAGAACAATTCATCAACACGAGGCATTGGGTAAGCATCAAATTTAGAGACCTTATTCAAGCATCTGAAATCGATACAAAACCAAACCGTCCGGTTTTGGGACTAATATAAAAGGACTACACCATTCGCTCTTACTTTCACGAATAACACCCAATGGCAGCATCTGTTTGAGTTCTTTGCGCACAATATTCTGTTACGCTTCCGGGATCTGAAATGGGCATATCTGCACCCTAACACCTTGTTCAGTAGTGATTTTATGTTCTGCAAGGTGAGTCAAGCCCGGCAGGGTGGAAAAAATATCAGTATTACGTTCAATCAAAGATAACAACTCTGTCTTTTGCGAGTCAGTCACATCGTCACCAATGGCAATATCGGTCTGAGAGACAGCCAAGGAAGCACAAAACCCCTGCGGGTCACGCTACTCCTTCAAAAGATTAACATGTAAAATCTGGAATGGTTTGTGCCATGGTATTCTGACCTTGTAATTCACCGGCCCCATACGCTCCTCAATAATGGCAGGATCATATTATTACAATATCTAGTCTTACCCGATGAAAAGGAATATACAAAATAGGCATAGGTGAAAGGGGAGCCCTTGGAGGTTTATAAGCAGAGATGATCTGGCAGTCAGGACACGACCTACATAATCATTCAACATCTTTGCCCATATTCAGCCAATAAAATCGCTTTGATAATCGATCCCTAGTCTTATCAACCCCCAGATGTCCACCCAAGATGTGAGAATGGGCCAACTGCAAAAGAATGTTCCTAGGTATTTCAGGTACAACTAACTGTTCAATAAATTTACCCGCAAATGATCCGAAATCACTCTAAAAAGGCAGCCGCTTTTCTCAAGAAAGTGCGGGGTTTTCAAGCCTGTGGACTCACACTCCTAGTAGTAGGAGTCACTAGTGGAGCAAGCCTGCTTAAACGCATATTCTAATGAGCTATCACCACGTTGCAAGCACACAAAATCCATCTGCTCGCTAGTGCTCGGTTTGCACTCAGTGGCCGGTGCAGGTTGAGAAGTTGAAGATGGGCCAGCCAGCTGCTCTAGGAAATTGGAGGAGTCTCTCCCAGTCTCACTGGAGAGATTGGGTTCAATGTCCAATAGGGGCTCAAGGCCTATTCCGACCTTTATATTTTAAAGGAAGCAGCACTGTCTCATAGTCCTTAACATCCCCATGTATACAGCATATGTTCACAGTCTCGGTGCCACATGGGGACGTACTGCTGAGGCAGTCAAATCTGAAAACACAAAGGTCACTTTGAGTCCAACAAGGCAGGGAACTCATGTCCCGCTAACATCATGGAGATCATTAAGCAGTCCTTTTTTAATGAAGTAGAAAGAACATGGGAGCAACACACCTCAGCTAAGCCGACTTCCAAAGACCGAGCAGGAGAGTGGTGACATTCTCTGGCGAGGTGGCCAACCTGATCACATTGGAAACATCTGTGCTCGGCACCACTGCTGAAATACACACGGAGCCGTCTACGACCAGGAGCCTCTCCAGATGTGGTCACATCAGTAACAACAGGAGCCCGTAATGACCTTTCTGAGGAAACTGGATGTTCATGGTCCTGAGCCCAGTGTTCTTTGCAACGATCTTGGGCAGGTTGAGAGTGTGTCCCTTGCAGAGCAAATGCACCACCCTGTCTTCAAGCAGCCTGGGAGCCTTCCAATCATTTGTCCAAAGTGGAGAACGAGACAACATCGTGACGAAAAAACTTGTCTCGGAGAACTTCAGGAATCCCCGACAGTATCACATCACCAGCTACTTTCTCCACAATCCACTTGATTGGGTCCCCCTCAAAACAGCTGTGAATGAGATGAATTAAATCCTGCAACTGAGCACGAACAGGGTGATCCAGGTCCAGTTTCCATTGGCAAAGCACAGAGCCCTTTGCCAGGAAGCTTGAAGTTTTACGTAGAATAACTTGTTTCTTCAAGAAATCATAATCACCAAGCTTATCCAAGCAGGGCATCCCTGGACAAATATGGGACGATGATGGCAGCCCAGGTTCATCTATCCCAGCGCATCAAAGTCGCAGAGTGTTCAAAAGCTAGCAGGAACATCTCAGGGTCAGCCGTAGGACTCATCTTCGCTAGCAGATCCTTAACAGCAACAGCGGGAATGGGAGGCAGTACCTCTGGGTCTGGAGGAAGCGGAACATTCACATCGTCCTGAGGATCCGTCTGTGTAACCACTTCTAGTACCACTTGTCAGGCTTGGGTCAAACAGTTGCACAGATTCATTCAGGGTTTTCAAGAAACATAAACTTTATTCGTAAACAGCATAATAAAGCATAAAGAATAAAGCAAAGGATGTCTGGAAGAAAGACAAGGCAATAAGACAAAATAACAGCTGCTGTACAGACTTTTAAATGTTCGAAGCCAGCAGCTACTCGAGCAAAGAGGAGGTTAAAAAACTGCTTTTCTTTCCCATTGTATCACTGTTTAAGAGGGGGTTTCAAAGGATCGACCGCATCTTCTAGGGGTGTGTCCAGTCCCCCTCCTTCATAACATACTATGCTAGGAAAAACAGTTACTGACTGTACCTAAAATCTCCTGCTCTTGTGCATGCATACAATATTGGTTACATACAAGTGAGCTATACAGTGGAACCTCGGTTCACAACCATAATTCGTTCCAAAACTCTGGTCGTAACCCGATTTGGTCGTGACCCGAAGGATTCATAGGATTGTATGTAAACACAATTAATCCGTTCCAGACCGTACGACCTGTATGTAAATATATTTTCTTGAAAGATTTTTAAGCACAAAAATAGTTAATTATACCATAGAATGCACAGTGTAATAGTAAACTAATGTAAAAACATTGAATAACATTGAGACAAACACCCAGGCTCCCTGCTCAGCTGCATGCGCAGGCTCGCTCGCTCTCAGCTGCACGCGCTCTCTCTCTCTCTCTCAGCAGCATGCGAGCTTATGCTCGCTCTCGCTCTTTCTCTCTCTCAGCTGCACGCGCAGGCTCCCTCTCTCTCTCTCTCAGCTGCACACGAGCCTGCACCTATTTTATTTATTTAGTTATTTATTAAAACTGGCCTTTTTGACGGGAGCTGTGGACCCGCTATTCCACAGGAGGAAGCTGGGTTGAGAGGAGGTTACAGTTTTGAGGGAGAGTCCCTCTGTGTGATGCACCGAGAACAATGTACAGTACAGGGAGAGACTGAACACGTGCGGAAATCATCGGTCCGCACAAACCGAAAGGGAAACTGGTTTGTTCATATGCCGACTGTGTGGTCGTGAACAGATGCAAAAGTTTGACGAACTTTTTGGTCGTAACCCGATTTGTACGTGTTCCGAGACGTTCGTGAACCGAGGTTCCACTGTATTGGTTCCTACATACATGTTATTGGAGTGTACAAATTATAAATATTTTTTGTTGATATGCTAATGGTTCTAATTCATTTGGAACATCTTGTAGTGTTTTTGTGTGTGTACTGTATCAATTCAGAATCCATTGTATAAGTACATAAGATTAATTTTAACAAAAATTATTGTTATAACATTATTTCAATTAACATTAATAAACATTATTGTTAATTATTGTTAAAGCAGGCCATTCCACCTATCTGAAGTCACCAGTCCAAACTCACTTAACAACGAAATATCCAATTTATTTTGGTGTGTCACCAAAGTGTTACTATCTGCCATACATGATGTTGGTCAATACAAGCAACTCATATCAGCTCTGCTGCCAGTGCACCCATTGTGGAGTGGATACAGTGGTCAGTATGAATTCAGGTCAGGACTCAATCTCTCAACTAGAAAGGATCAAAGGGTTAATGGACACTTTGAATATTTTCTAGGCCAGGAGTTCTCAAACACAATCCTGGAGGCCCACTGTGGCTTTAGGTTTTTGTTTCAACCAAATTCATAATCAGTGACAACAACTGATATCACTGAGCTCATTTAATTGGTTCATATTTTTTCCTTTTCTCTTATTCTACATTCAGAAAAGCACAGCAGCATGAGTTTTAAATTTGTAAGATATTTAGAAACATTTCTGCTTTTGCTATAGATTTAAACGCTTAACTCTCTTTTATTGATTTCATTCTATTTTGCCCTTTCTCATTGCAATTTGTTCACTTCATTGTACCTTAATAATGATAATTAGAAATGAGCAGAGCAGACACCCAGGCAAACAGCACTGAATTGTGAAAGGCTGCAACTATTTTTAGTATCAGACCCCCCCCCCCCCCCCCCCTTAATTAGTAAAGAATGGATTAAACAATTAGAACACCTTGAAAAGTAGAATGAAAATCAAGATGAAAATATTGTTTGAAAAGAAAAAAGTGAATACATTATTCCCATATAACTGCTTAGTACATTTTAATACATTTTTTAACTAAACTTAGTTTTTGAATTTCTATATTGTTCCCAAAACACAATCTGGGAAATATCAGTTCACTCAATTAGCCCAGGAGTCCAATTAAAAACAGAAGCTGGTGGGAACAAAAACCTTCAGCCACAGGGGGTCCCCAGGACCGAATTTGAGAACCCCTGTTCTAAGTCATTTACCCAGTTCAAAACCACATGGAGATGGTGGTTATCCTGGCAGCAGTGAATGGAAAGCAGGAATCAGCCTTTGAAGGGCCACCAATCTAAAACAGGGCATCCAAAACACACCCTTACAGCCGGCCAGTTTAGAGGTGTGAACACAATGTTGCAAAATGTAAATATTTCACACTTTCCCTTCATTTTTTGTGGTGGTGTTTGTGCTGCCTTACACCATCTTTGCCCCAAGTTCTAGCTGTAGCCCTCAAATTCTGTGACTGGTTTGCATGTTTTCCTTTCTTTTATCTTTTCTACTGCATGCCCAACAAGGTCTGTATTAGGTAAATGACAGCTCCAGACAGGCTTTGTGTGAGTCTGGGTGTGTGGATGTGTGTATGTGCCAGTCCAGGTTGCTTCCTGGCTTGTGCCCAGTGCTGCTCAGATACGCTATGCCCCCCTGAAATCTTGAATTGGATTAAGAAGGTTTGAGAATATTTCAGTATGTTTTTATTTTATTTGTATTGTAATATTGCGTTATAAAGACATATGACATTAAAATGTTTATAACTGTATTTTGCCCTTATTATAACTGATTCTTTCATGTTATTTAATCTCCGTAAGATAATTTGGAAGAAACTGTACTGGTTACCCCTGTTGGGTGTCATGTTCTCCCTTTACATTGACGAAAATAAGCACAGGCAGTCAATCTTCTTTATTTTCTAAGTCCTGCAGGGGTAACACTCATTTAACACATATCATCAAATCAATGAATGGAAGTGTGTTACAAAGAGGAGTTCATGCTGTGTCATTTTATACATTCAGATCTTAATCATCATTCATAACATAAGCTCTCATACCATTGGTAACACCCAGTTGCTAACAGGACATGGCAGACCAAAGATACCTTAGAAGCTCACTAATCATCCTGGATGGTCGCTCGTCAGTTTCGTTTGTGACCCCAAGGTGTTAATATACACCGGCCTCTTAAACTTCTGTACACCCATACAGCTTTGAGCTGATCCTACACACACACCAGTGACCACAAGTTCCCTGTCTCACTCATATTGTGACTTGTCAGCCGCAAACAAGCCAAGCAACCTATGTATTTAAGCAAGCACGCTTTAAAAGAAAAGCACCTTTAACTTTATTTTCTTTAAATTGTCAAAGCCTTGCTGTTACTTCAATAATAAAACACGCTTAAGTCCCTTTCCTTATTTAGTTCAAACTTCACTGTTATAGCTTTTGAACTTAAGCTCAGAAGAGTAGAGACTCAGCATAAACCCAGTAAAGCAACGTAGCTGTTTTTTCTTGTCTTGTCAGCACACCTACCTTACATGTCAGGGGCACACTAAACCGGGGTTCACATTCCACTTCTACACTAATGATTCACATCTCATCCCCTTTTTTTTTAGACCTGTGTGCCAGCTCTATAGCTTTTAATGTGTTCTGTGCAATCTGTAAGATGAGCTACATCACAGATTTTTTTTTTATTTTAACCATATAAGGTGCTTAACCATCAGTTTTCCCCTGTGACTCTTCACCTGCATGTCTTCTTTCCTGTTGGTGAAGCAAATTGACACTGGACATCTAGGTAAGTAAAATGTCTAACTATTTTATTACACTTCACTGTTATTGCATTACTGACTTGCCTTTTGAGGTCCTTGTGTCTTCTGTCTCTTTAAGACTCAAATGTATTCCTCCTGGCTGACTGCCAAGTGAAAACATCACAACCCTGTGAGGACAGGTAATGTGCCTTGAATTGTACACTTTCATACCAGGACACACCTTTTATTAACTCTGATTTGGAATATGGATGGCTTTGCAGACTTCTATAAAACAAAGAAACTGACAATGAGGAACCATTGACTTCTCAAAATTGAGGCAAAGAAAAGCAGGTAAGTAAGAAAACAGTTTTACTTTGTCATCTTAAATCAGACTTATACAAAAGGTCAGAATGAACAGAGCAGAAAAAAATACAGGAACCAACACGTTACAGCACTACAAAAGCCAGAGAGAGCAATGGCAGGAAATAACATGCAAGAATCACACGGTTAGAATATCCAAGCCTAAAGCTGTAATAAAAGTGTAAGATGGTTCAGCGTAAACCCAGAAAGGGATCTAGCTGGAGAGGAGAATAGTAGACACTTCATGAGGTTTCACTTTGAAGAGCACTTTAGGTGTTCTCCACATCACAAGTGCACAGTTGGGGTCATCTGGACTAAGGAAGGGATGCCTTACCTCTGTTTTCATTTTTGATAATGGAAATTAAAAAGCAGGAGTTCAGATTTAACATTTTATCTTGGCGCAGACTGCAACACTAAGTAGTGTGTATGAGACACCCAGGCTCATCTGTGTTCTGTATGTTAAATGCACGAGATGATCACTGCTGGAATTCAAAACTCAACAGATGGCACAGACATCCTGAAATTATCAGAACGTCACTTTAATCAGCATGCAGTCAGTGTTCATAAAACTTTTTACTGAAAAGATTGACTGTTTTGTTTATTTTTTGTCTGTTTCTATGGTCCCGCTGATAACGTCAACTTCCTCTTTCTTGTGATAATTCAATAAGTTTAATGTGCTGCTCTTTGAGCTAACTGGTTGAACTTGTTATCCAGGTTTTAGGAAATTCCTTTCTCTTTCAGTGTAGTGTTTCTTTAAAAACATTTGCCAGCTCTTGGAACTAATGCAGGAATTTCATTACAAGATACCTATTTTTTTTTCTTTTTTCCAATACAGATGGTCCAGTAGACACTGTACTGTACTTGGCCTTTGTCCTTTCATGTTTTTTGCAATACATTTTCTAAAACATTAATTGCCTGCATGCAATGATATTAAATAGACCGAGCAGTGGAAGATGTCTGAGCTTCTTCTATGAAGCCTTTTGTTACATTTCTTGCATTGGCCTTACTTTTTGACATGCATTATAGATGAGCTGAGCAGACAGGAGAGTATAACCAGTGATTTTAGATTTCATGTGAACCTCCATCTGCCTGTGTATCTTCTGTTTTAGTTCTTCTGCCAAAATGCAGGATAAAGAAAAAAGGTGATGGCAGCTGTCTCATTGTCTACAGAATCAATTCAGATGTTTTAGATGTTTTAATAATTAAAATTTCTGCTGATCGTTCAGTAAGATGATTATGGCATCAAGTAAGTTAAATGTAAATACTTATCTCACTGGTATGGCCGTCCAAAAAGCAACAACAACAACAACAACATTTATTTATATAGCACATTTTCATACAAATAATGTAGCTCAAAGTGTTTTACATTATGAAGAAAGAGAAAAAAGACAAAGTAAGAATTAAAATAAGAGAACACTTATTAACATTGAATAAAAGTAAGGTCCGATGGCCAGAGAGGACAGAAAAAACAAAAAAAAACTCCAGACGGCTGGAGAAAAAATAAAATCTGCAGGGGTTCCAGGCCATGAGACCACCCAGCCCCCTCTAGGCATTCTACCTAACATAAATGAATAGTCCTCTTTGTATTCAGGGTTTTCATGGAAGGACTTGATGATGACGGTCACATGGACTTCTGGCCTTTAATCCATCAATGTAGGGACATCATAGTGCTTTGATTAGGTGGTGGTGGCACAAATCGCCACCACAGAAAGCCGAAAAAAGAACAGAAAAGAA
Source organism: Erpetoichthys calabaricus (assembly GCF_900747795.2). NCBI lineage: Eukaryota > Metazoa > Chordata > Cladistia > Polypteriformes > Polypteridae > Erpetoichthys > Erpetoichthys calabaricus. The sequence continues at coordinate 345,032,054 of NC_041394.2, read as the reverse complement.
AGTAGGGGTTAGTACGGATCTTGGAGCCACCATGAATAGTAATGCTAATTAATTGAATATACGGAGCATCAGGACTAAATTAAAATGAAGTTATGAGAAATCCATGTTAAAGTAATGTGTTTTTGCAGTTTTTTAAAGTGGTCCTCCGTATCAGCCTGGCAAATTTCTATTGGCAGCTGACAAAAATTGACATGTTACCTCTCTGATAATCACTATAGACTAGCATCTCTCAACCTTTAAGTATTTGCGACCCGAGTTTTCATAACAGTGTTAATCGCTCCCCCCTAACGTTTTTTTTGAAAGGAGCCCACTAATACCAATTTGTTCTTCTTAAATTAATGATATATCATAGATGCATATTTTATTATACCTACTTAACTTTTATCGACATTTATCTAACTCTATATTTATTTTTCTAGTATCAGAATATAGTTTAAGTTAATTTGTTTTGGTTTAAATAGATGTATTTTTCATATTTTCGATTCTTGTTTTCTTTGCTGCGGTGGGCTGGCACCCTGCCCGGGGTTTGTTTCCTGCCTTGCACCCTGTGTTGGCTGGGATTGGCTCCAGCAGACCCCCGTGACCCTGTAGTTAGGATATAGCGGGTTGGATAATGGATGGATGGATGGATATTTTCTTTTTTTCACATCTTTGCACCCCCCTTTTTGTTACTTCGTGCCCCCCTGGTGGGACCCCACAGTTTGAGAACCACTGATAAAGACCCTCAAACAGCTCTCAGCTTTGACAGTTATCTAAGTACTGGTAACAGAGCAGACGTTTCAGGGACTGCCTGTGTTTAAGATTGCAGGCTTTAAAAATGTGGGGTTTTATTTAGGGTTGGCTGATATGACCTCAAATCAATATCACCATTAATTGAATATTTTACCTCGATAATGCTTAATGAAAGATTATTATTATTTTTTTGTTTGTTTGTTTGTTTTTTGCCCTCATGGTTCACTGACAAGGTTTGTACTGTAAATATGCTCAGCTATTGAAAGTGGGATTTTATTTTCTAATGAAAGAGTTATCTTTATGGTTTTAAAGTAATTGAAGGAAACACACAGTGATGAAGTATCTATGGTTATTTATTAAATATATTAAAGAACTGAAATTAAAGCACACATCTCTTGAAATGAAATGTCTTATGAAAAGGACACATTTTAGTTTTAATGTAAAAAGCAAGTTCTCTAAAAAAGTAGAAAAATGTTTCTTGCAAACAAAATAAATTATTTTGAATTGTGCCATGTGCAAAGCACAAAATAACTTGAATCTCTTATAAACAAACATTATTTCAAACTAGAGGGGCCAGGCCTCCTGGCACCTTCGGCGCCCAACCCCCAGTTGTGGCCTGGTAGGCCCTGGTAGGCCGCAAAACCACGACTCTCTTGATATTAAAAACCACAACTTTCTTCATATTTTAGTTTATAATTTAAAAACGGAATAAGAATCTGAAAATCTAACAACATCATATTAAAGTTCGATAAATTCTGAAAAGAATGATACCAAACATATATATGGGCAGAGTGATGGCTCTGAGGCTAAGGATCTGCGCTGGTATCCCGAAGGTTGCCGGTTTGAATCCCCGTCACTGCCAAAAGAGATCCTACTCTGCTGGGCCCTTGAGCAAGGCCCTTAACCTGTAATTGCTCCAGGGGGCGCTGTACAATGGCTGACCCTGCACTCTGACCCCAAGGGGGTATGCGAAAAAAACTAACAAACACTGTTGTAAGTCGCTCTGGATAAGAGCGTCTGCTAAATGATGTAAATGTAAATGTAAATGTAGGTTGTAAAATAAGCCCGATTTAAAGTGTGACAAAAAAGTCACATAAAATCGTTGCACTTTTAGGCTTAAAATTTTATATATATTGAGTAGATTATGTCTTGTCAAAAGTAGAAAATAGTAACTTGCATCTCTTGTAAACAAATATTTTAAATAACATCATTTGCAAAAATGGGGGCTTAGACAGGGCACCTCTAATGGACCCTCACGCTGTGTATCCCATGTGCTCATGGTGTTCTTGATGTGAATCTGACTCATGACTGCTGTTGCATGTGATCTTCCTCTCAGCGATCTTGTCCTGTCACTCTGCACTATGCACTAGTAGTTAATCTTGGTTCTTAGTAAGAAACACTAGCATGTTTAGCTTTTCAGGTTTCAGGCAGGATTTGAGGCATGTAATAATGTTTCCTCCAGAGCTAGTGACTGGTATGCAGAGATGCTTTTTGCCACCTTAATTAGAGTGGGAAAGTGTACAGGATGCTTTCTCCACCATTCCAGTGGATTTTCCTCACTATCCAGCACAAGAGATATCAAGTAGCTGTTCATTTCTGTTTATGGTGTTTGCTGAAGTGACATGGTTGTCAGTCTTGATACGCTTGTCAGTCTCTCTCTTTTTTTGAGTCATACACTGTTCATAATCGGTAACATGATTGTACTCCAAGTGTTGAAACAGATTGGTGGCATTACCTTTGGTCACTTAAACTTTTTTTTTTCCAGAGAGTTTACATTTAACTTCTTTTTGTTTTGTGTCGTCTACACTGAAACCAAAATATGTCCAATTGACAGACACCTCATTTTTTTTTGGTAAGAGTTGCTTCCCTTTTGCAGATTGGATGGGGCAGAGTCACGTGACAACACACATGGTAGTATGTTTTTAAGGGGACATTAAATGAGCACATACTGTGGAAATTATTAACAGACTTTTAAAAAACATACATTAACAGAATTAACAGAATTAAAAAAGACGAAATGCCCAACATGGGCAAGACTACACCAATTGCAGGTTCTGGATGTTAGTTTTGATTAATTTTAGATTAACTGCTGTAACAAAAACACAATGGCTGCAAAAGTAGTACATTTTTTAAGAGAGTTCTTCACAAGACTGAGTCCAAAACAGAACTGATCATATGCAGCAAAGATGGCGGTTTTAAAGGCCTGGTTAGAATGTAACGTCATCTTTAGGGCCGGAAGTGATGTAGTCTTTGGGGGCAGTAGTGGAAGTGTCATCATCGAGGGCACCAGAAACTGGCAGGATTTCCCGGGAATGGTCTGCAAGTAACTGAGAAAGACAGTCAATACACCTTGCCGCCCCCTGGTCTGTTGTGGTATTACAATAAATTACTCAGGCCCTTTAGCTGCCTTCTACTCACATGTGTGTGAAATTGCACAGCTCTAGGTTTATCTGAACCAGCTGTCTTCCATCTAGTAGGTACTAGAAAATCCAGCAGTACAGGGTCTGGATAACATCTACTCTTTGTATCTTATCAAATAAATTTAAGGACTTAACTGTATTAAATATTAAATTGCAATTAGTAATCAGAGCCAGATATCAAATGACTGTGGCCTGAAGGTGCAGGTCAATACAATGTAGGCTCAGATGGACTGCATCCTCTAAAGATGTACTGAGTCAGAACACAGACTGAAGTTGTTGTGATTTAAACAACTTCTCTTTGGATTCATAGAATAAGCAGTAGCATCAGTACATTTGATCCAAGTATGGACATTACATTTTCATAACCCAAACCGAAACAACACTAATAATTTAAGTAAGATAAACAGCACAGTATGCAAAACTTGATCAGGCCACACTATATTTTTGTTATTTATTTTGTGTTTGATGTTACTAATGTAATGTTTTTAATATTAAAAAGGCTTTCTGGAAATATTCTTTTTTGTACAAAAAGTTAAAAATATTTATGTTGTATAAAGTACTCAATAGACATTCTTGTAAATTGTAATTGTAAAATGTGCTTATGAGCAAAGTAGATAGATAGATAGATAGATAGATAGATAGATAGATAGATAGATAGATAGATAGATAGATAGATAGATAGATAGATAGATAGATAGATAGATAGATAGATAGATAGATAGATAGATAGATAGATAGATAGATAGATAGATAGATAGATAGATACTTTATTAATCCCAATGGGAAATTCACATTGTACTCAAGCAGTCTGATATGAGGTTCACTAAATATCAAATGTATAAGTAAATGTAGGATCTCCCCATTTATATATACAGTTAGGTCCATAAATATTTGGATATTCAGGACAGAGCCCCTGAAATGAAGGGATTGTGTTAAAAAAAATGCTTTAGTTGCCTCCCATTTTTATGCAATTGTTTTGTTCACCCCACTGAATTAAAGCTGAAAGTCTGCACTTCAACTGCATCTGAGTTGTTTCATTTAAAATTCATTGTGATAATGTACAGAACCAAAATTAGAAAAAAGTTGTCTCTGTGCAAATATTTATGGACCTAACTGTATATTCTAAAAAAGTTGTTATAAGTACCAATATACTTTAGTAAAGTACAAATGCACCTTGCTGTATCCTGTAGGACAACCCCATGGCAGTGAGGACATAAGCTTTAAGAATGACTGAGACTGGGATTGTTTGACACCAACATCTAACCTCAACCCCAAACATTCAGCTTCGTCCAGTTCTAAGGGCTACAGCAAGATGTACTTAGAAGGATTGCATTTGGAAATCACCCCAGATTCTTTGAATTTGCAAGTTTCCTAAAGTGGGGAAAGACTGTATTTTATATAATGGATTAAGTTAAATATTGTTGATTTTCACATGGTCCTTTGTTTTCTGGTTTAATATTACATTAATGAATGTGACTAGTAAAATGTAGTAAAAGTAGGTATTTTGGTTTGAAAATATAGTAAAGTGAAAGTAGATAGAAAATGTTATACTCAAAGTAAAGTAAAAACACTGAACATTATTGTCACCTTACTTGTCTTTTTTATTTAAAGAACAAAAGACCATTATAATACTAAAATATAGGAAACACAACCACATGTTCTGGAGAAAATCCAGCAAACTTAGCCATGTAACAAAAGAGCTCCTACTTAAGACTCAACATAGACCCAGTGCACTTGCTTTACAATTATAGTACGTTAATGCAATTTTGCCAAAATCTAAAAAAAAATCCAGACAGAGCCTCACAAAGAAAATGTATTCCTAATTTGAGATAATAGGAACTTCACTTTCTCACTTTTATGTTATTTGGATTTTCTTAGCTGAATCTTTGTGCAAGTAGTGTAATATTGGATATCATGCAATATTCTTAGTAACACATTTTCTATCCTATCTGATATAATTTCAAATACTGCTGTTAAAACAATAGGAGTGATTTTTTATCCAAAGCTAAAAAAAAAAAATGAAACAAATAGTCTGTGAGTAGAACATTCTCAGAACATTTGACAGAGTGATGCAGGTGCTTGATGACATTGCCCGAACATACATTTTAATCAGGCTACATTTAAAACAGGATATACTTTGAATGAACAATTCACATTTATAAGTTAAATGATGGTATCCTTAGCGCATATTCAACTATTGGGTATTTTGTAAGTGACTGAATTCCATCCCTTTTCTAAAATGTAGTTGAAAGGCTCCTTTTCCATTGCTCCCTAACATCACTAGAGGGTAAACTCTTTGTTGATGTCTAAAAATATTGTTTGCACCTTCATCCATACTAGCCAGCATCTCCTCAGTAGCAGATATACAGGATATGAGAGATTAGGGTAGTTGGGTAGGTTGCTTCTGACGAAGCATCTGATTTGTAAATGGAGGGAAAAGTGTGTTACTGGGAGAGAGAGTGTAATACAGTACCAAGTGACTTTCATGGTCTAAATACTCTATAGGCATGGGAAAGCTAAAACAGGTGATTATCATATACTGTATAGGGATAATCAATAAGAGCTTCTTTGCCTTAAAATAGGTTTTATATTGGCTGCATATCTTTAACAAATGATGAACCCTTGGACTCCTGATAAGATACTTATAATTAGTTTGACTGCAAAGAGCAACATGCACAGAGGAGATTTTAAGTAAGATTTCCTTTACATGTTGAAACAAGTAGTTAGGATTTTGTGGACTATTGTGTGTTGACCAATAACTGAACTGAAAGTTAGGTAGTACAGTGCCACCTTCAGCACTAGACCTCTATAGAATCATCCTTTTAATGCATGGCCATGTGCAATTCCCAATCAATGAAGTTACAATTGAGTCTAACTTCTTAAAGAAAGATGTATTATCTATACTAATGAAAGGCAAAGCCCTCACTCACTCACTCACTCACTCACTCACTCACTCACTCACTCACTCACTCACTCACTCACTCACTCACTCACTCACTCACTCACTCACTCACTCACTCACTCACTCACTCACTCACTCACTCACTCACTCACTCACTCACTAATTATCCAACTTCCCGTGTAGGTGGAAGGCTGAAATTTGGCAGGCTCATTCCTTACAGCTTACTTACAAAAGTTAGGCAGGTTTCATTTCGAAATTCAAAGCGTAACGGTCATAACTGGAACCTCTTTTTTGTCCATATACTGTAATGCGTGAAACGCCTTGGGGCCGATCTGGAAGAAGGTAGCGCAGCGCCTTGATTTAAACAATTCCATGTCTTGGTGGGTTTAATACCGTGTAAGCATACATATTACAACATGTGCAATTAAACGTGTGCATTTCCGGGGTGATTTCTCAGGCTTAAAAGCTCGCCTTTTATTGAAAAAGTAAATGCAAACTGTTTTCATTCTAAAGGGCACAAACCACGTTGGATTTTGTAATGATAGTTGATTAGTAAGGTCTATTAAGGGATACAGTACTTACAGAATGATTAGTAATGCCTGTGAATGCCGATGCAAGTAGGAGAATGGGCGTGAACTAAAGAACGAGTAGTAACATGTACAGTAAATCTCTCTAAAGTCTGTCTATTAAAAAGTTATTATATCTTTCAATCCTGTGTATTGATTAAACTACGAACCTAACAATATCACCACATGGTGTCAGAAGTGGCGGATTGGAAGAGGAATGTGAAGAAGAGGTTCAGCTTTTGAACGAGTCTCGTGTCTGTGAGTAACGCGAAAACGTGGTCAGAAAGCGCTAAGACGTTCTAGCAAAAGAGAAAAAAAAATATGGAAGGATTACAGCCCCCACCAAATCTCCAGTTAAAGGGAAATGTAGCTGAAAATTGGAAAAGATTTAAACAGAGATTCGAGATTTATCTTGCTACGCTTGAAGCAGATAGGAAAAGTGAAAAAATGAAAGCGTCTATGCTTCTACATGTAATTGGCGAAGAGGCGCTAGAGGTGTATAACAATTTTCAGTTTGAAGAAGATGGAGACAATATGAAATTGAACAAAATAGTTGAAAAATTGGAAACGTATTGCAACCCAAAGCGCAATTTGACGTTTGAGCGGCACAAGTTTTTTTACATGTTTCCAGAAAAGCAACGAAACAATAGACCAGTATGTGACGGAATTGCATAATAGGAGCTGTTCTAAGAAGAAACCGTCGAGACATCAAAGGACCAATAACCTCTAATCAGAACACTAACACCAGCGAAACAAATATTAACGAGAAAACAAGTATAAATCAGGAAAGAACATCTCAACTGCAAACACAATTAACCAGAAAATCAAAACGTCAAGTAAAACCACCAGAACGACTCATTAATAATAATAATAATTTTTTTTAATAATTTTTTTGCATTTATATAGCGCTTTTCTCACTACTCAAAGCGCTCAGCAATTGCAGGTTAAGGGCCTTGCTTAAGGGCCCAACAGAGCAGTGTCCCTATTGGCATTGACGGGATTCGAACCGGCAACCTTCCGATTGCCAGTGCAGATTTCTAGCCTCAGAGCCACCACTCCGCCCTCATTGAGACATGTTGAGGATTAAAGGAACATTTTCAATTAAGAAATGTTGAATTCATTTAACAGTTGTGCTTTTTATACATAGTTTGAATGCTGGATGTATGCCTGAAATGTTCTGGATAGTTCAGTTGTTTGAAATGATAAAGAATTAAACGTGTGCATTTACGGGGTGATTTCTCAGGCTTAAAAGCTCGTCTTTTATTAAAAAGGTAAATGCAAACTGTTTTCATTCTGAAGGGCACAAACCACGTTAGATTTCAGCCGTTAAACGTGCAAAAATGTCGGTACACCAGATAAATAAGCGCAACATATTATCAGTTGTATTGTATGCTTACAATACATATAGAAATGTGTTAATCGTTAACTAATATTCTGGGATGGTATTTTTCGACTCGTGCCTTGATTTAAACGATTGCATGTCTTGGTGGGTTTGCGTAGCTTATTGTCAATATCTTTACACCTCTTTTTAAGACTTATTGACTGAAACGGGCTTTCACGAAAAAACTTAGGGCTTTGCTACAGGATACACCCTCCACAAGTTAAGGAAGTAAAAATAAAAGGTATATACAGTGGTGTGAAAAACTATTTGCCCCCTTCCTGATTTCTTATTCTTTTGCATGTTTGTCACACAAAATGTTTCTGATCATCAAACACATTTAACCATTAGTCAAATATAACACAAGTAAACACAAAATGCAGTTTGTAAATGGTGGTTTTTATTATTTAGGGAGAAAAAAAATCCAAACCTATATGGCCCTGTGTGAAAAAGTAATTGCCCCCTGAACCTAATAACTGGTTGGGCCACCCTTAGCAGCAATAACTGCAATTAAGCGTTTGCGATAACTTGCAATGAGTCTTTTACAGCGCTCTGGAGGAATTTTGGCCCACTCATCTTTGCAAATTTGTTGTAATTCAGCTTTATTTGAGGGTTTTCTAGCATGAACCGCCTTTTTAAGGTCATGCCATAGCATCTCAATTGGATTCAGGTCAGGACTTTGACTAGGCCACTCCAAAGTCTTCATTTTGTTTTTCTTCAGCCATTCAGAGGTGGATTTGCTGGTGTGTTTTGGGTCATTGTCCTGTTGCAGCACCCAAGATCGCTTCAGCTTGAGTTGACGAACAGATGGCCAGACATTCTCCTTCAGGATTTTTTGGTAGACAGTAGAATTCATGGTTCCATCTATCACAGCAAGCCTTCCAGGTCCTGAAGCAGCAAAAACAACCCCAGACCATCACACTACCACCACCATATTTTACTGTTGGTATGATGTTCTTTTTCTGAAATGCTGTGTTCCTTTTACGCCAGATGTAACGGGACATTTGCCTTCCAAAAAGTTCAACTTTTGACTCATCAGTCCACAAGGTATTTTCCCAAAAGTCTTGGCAATCATTGAGATGTTTCTTAGCAAAATTGAGACGAGCCCTAATGTTCTTTTTGCTTAACAGTGGTTTGCGTCTTGGAAATCTGCCATGCAGGCCGTTTTTGCCCAGTCTCTTTCTTATGGTGGAGTCGTGAACACTGACCTTAATTGAGGCAAGTGAGGCCTGCAGTTCTTTAGACGTTGTCCTGGGGTCTTTTGTGACTTCTCGGATGAGTCGTCTCTGCGCTCTTAGGGTAATTTTGGTCGGCCGGCCACTCCTGGGAAGGTTCACCACTGTTCCATGTTTTTGCCATTTGTGGATAACGGCTCTCACTGTGGTTCGCTGGAGTCCCAAAGCTTTAGAAATGGCTTTATAACCTTTACCAGACTGATAGATCTCAATTACTTCTGTTCTCATTTGTTCCTGAATTTCTTTGGATCTTGGCATGATGTCTAGCTTTTGAGGTGCTTTTGGTCTACTTCTCTGTGTCAGGCAGCTCCTATTTAAGTGATTTCTTGATTGAAACAGGTGTGGCAGTAGTCAGGCCTGGGGGTGGCTACAGAAATTGAACTCAGGTGTGATACACCACAGTTAGGTTATTTTTTAACAAGGGGGCAATTACTTTTTCACACAGGGCCATGTAGGTTTGGATTTTTTTTCTCCCTAAATAATAAACACCATCATTTAAAAACTGCATTTTGTGTTTACTTGTGTTATATTTGACTAATGGTTAAATGTGTTTGATGATCAGAAACATTTTGTGTGACAAACATGCAAAAGAATAAGAAATCAGGAAGGGGGCAAATAGTTTTTCACACCACTGTATTTCTGTTTTATTTAAACCTTTTAAGTTCGTATGCATAGCCCCATTTAGCTGTTTTATTTTTTTTTTTCTTTCTTCAGTAATATTTAATCTCCTTAAAGAAAAACAACATATGCATTTTACTTTTTTTGTATCTCTTTAGTAATATTTTAGTGTAAAAGGTTAACCAGTATTAACACATGTGCAATTAAACGTGTGCATTTACGGGGTGATTTCTGAGGCTTAAAAGCTCGCCTTTTATTAAAAAGATAAATGCAAACTGTTTTCATTCCGAAGGACACAAACCACGTTGGATTTCAGCCATTAAACAAGCAAAAATGTCGGTACACCAGATAAATAAGCGCAACATATTATCAGTTGTATTGTATGCTTACAATACATATAGAAATGTGTTAATCATTAACTAATAGTATGGGATGGTGTTTTTCGACTCGCGTCTTGATTTAAACGATTCCATGTCTTCCTGGGTTTGCGTAGCTTATTGTCAATATCTTTACACCTGTTTTTAAGACTTAGTGACTGAAACGGGCTTTCACGAAAAAACTTAGGGCTTTGCTACAGGATACACCCTCCACAAGTTAAGGAAGTAAAAATAAAAGTATATATTTCTGTTTTATTTAAACCTTTTAAGTTCGTATACATAGCCCCATTTGGCTGTTTTAGTTTTTTTTTCTTTCTTCAGTAATATTTAATCTCCTTAAAGAAAAACAACATATGCATTTTACTTTTTTTGTATCTCTTTAGTAATATTTTAGTGTTAAAGGATAACCAGTATTTAAACCTTTTATGTTACTTTATAAAGTTATTTTACACAATGTTGAAAAATTATTAAGAAAGCTACATATTTTGGCAGCTGCTGCTTTAATTTTCAATAAAATGAAAAAAGCTCTCCAAGAGAAAACCTCAATGAAGAAGAAACAGTTTGCACTATCTAAAAAGGAGAAACCCTCATTTATAAAGGTTTTCTGCAGATGACTTAACTGAAAATAAATGAATAGTTCCTATTCTGAGGTACAATGTGTTACATTACTTTTGTTTTTTGCAGCACAGGCAGGTGAAGTGACTTCCTCAGGGTCACACAGTGGTGTCAGTACCAGGATTTGAACTGACAAGCTCCGGGTTTACTGAAATATTACTGAAGAAAGAAAAAAAACGAAAATGGGCAAATGGGGCTATGCATACAAATGTCCATCCATCCATTATCCAACCCGCTATATCCTAAATACAGGAGCCAATCCCTGCCAACACAGGGCACAAGGCAGGAAACAAACCCCGGGCAAGGTGCCAGCCCACCGCAGGGCGCACACACCCACACACCAGGGACAATTTAGAATCGCCAATGCACCTAACCTGCATGTCTTTGGACTGTGGGAGGAAACCGGAGTACCTGGAGGAAACCTAGACAGACACGGGAAGAACATTCAAACTCCACGCAGGGAAGCGAACCCGGGTCTCATAACTGGCACCTTTCACTGCGCCACCATGCCGTCCGCATACAAAGTTAAAAGGTTTAAATAAAACAGAAATATATACCTTTATTTTTACTTCCTTAACTTGTGGAGGGTGTATCCTGTAGCAAAGCCAATAGTTTTTTCATGAAAGCCCCTTTCAGTCAATAAGCCTTAAAAACGGGTGTAAAGCTAAACTTGCAGCACCGCTATTCAATTACACTTGCCTAACGCCTCTCCTAAGGGGAGATACTGTGGGATCTGGGCATCAGTCAAAGTACCAATCACAGGTCTGATTAGAAAGCGGGAAGCTGTGATTTGTCATCTCCCTCCCATGTAACAATCATAGCCCATGTTACAACGCACTATGTATGTATGTGTATATATATATATACAGTGGGTACGGAAAGTATTCAGACCCCCTTCAATTTTTCACTCTTTGTTATATTGCAACCATTTGCTAAAATCATTTAAATTAATTGTTTTCCTCATTAATGTACACACAGCACCCCATATTGAATTAAATATAAATATAAATTGTTGCAGATTTATTAAAAAAGAAAAACTGAAATATCACAAGTATCACATGGTCCTAAGTATTCAGACCCTTTGCTGTGACACTCATATATTTAACTCCGGTGCTTTCCATTTCTTCTGATCATCCTTGAGATCACCTTCATTTGAGTCCAGCTGTGTTTGATTATACTGATTGGACTTGATTAGGAAAGCCACACACATGTCTATATAAGACCTTACAGCTCACAATGCATGTCAGAGCAAATGAGAATCATGAGGTCAAAGGAACTGCCTGAAGAGCTCAGAGACAGAATTGTGGCAAAGTGCAGATCGGGCCAAGGTTACAAAAAAATTTCTGCTGCACTTAAGGTTCCCAAGAGCACAGTGGCCTCCATAATCCTTAAATGGAAGACGTTTGGGACAACCAGAACCCTTCCTAGAGCTGGCCGTCCGGCCAAGCTGAGCTACCGGGGGAGAAGAGCCTTGGTGAGAGAGGTAAAGAAGAACCCAAAGATCACTTTGGCTGAGCTCCAGAGATGCAGTCAGGAGATAGGAGAAAGTTGTAGAAAGTCAACCATCACTGCAGCCCTCCACCAGTCAGGGCTTTATGGCAGAGTGGCCTGTCGGAAGCCTATCCTCAGTGCAAGACACATGACAGCCCGCATGGAGTTTGCTAAAAGACACCTGAAGGACTCTGAGATGGTGAGAAATAAGATTCTCTGGTCTGATGAGACCAAGATAGAACTTTTTGGCCTTAATTCTAAGTGGTATGTGTGGAGACAACCAGGCACTGCTCATCACTTGTCCAACACAGTCCCCACAGTGAAGCATGGCGGTGGCAGCATCATGCTGTGTGGGTGTTTTTCAGCTGCAGGGACAGGACGACTGATTGCAATCGAGGGAAAGATGAATGCGGCCAAGTACAGGGATATCCTGGACAAAAACCTTCTCCAGAGTGCTAAGGACCTCAGTCTGGGCCGAAGGTTTACCTTCCAACAAGACAATGACCCTAAGCACACAGCTAAAATAACGAAGGAGTGGCTTCACAACAACTCTGTGACTGTTCTTGAATGGCCCAGCCAGAGCCCTGACTTAAACCCAATTGAGCATCTCTGGAGAGACCCAAAAATGGCTGTCCACCAACGTTTACCATCCAACCTGACAGAACTGGAGAAGATCTGCAAGGAGGAATGGCAGAGGATCCCCAAATCCAGGTGTGAAAAACTTGTTGCATCTTTCCCAAGAAGACTCATGGCTGTATTAGCTCAAAAGGGTGCTTCTACTAAATACTGAGCAAAGGGTCTGAATACTTAGGACCATGTGATATTTCAGTTTTTCTTTTTTAATAAATCTGCAACAATTTCAAAAATTATTTTTTTTGTCTGTCAGTATGGGGTGCTGTGTGTACATTAATGAGGGAAAAAATTAATTTAAATGATTTTAGCAAATGGCTGCAATATAACAAAGAGTGAAAAATTGAAGGGGGTCTGAATACTTTCCGTACCCACTGTATGTATATTTGTGTGTGTATGTATGTGGGTATATGTATGTGTATATATATGTTGATATGTGTATATATATATATATATGTATATATATGTGGATGTGTATATGTATATATATATATATATATATATATATATATATATATATATATATATATATATATATATATATATATATATATATGTTTATATATGTATATGTAGATATGTGTATATGTAGATATGCATACATATGTATATATTTGTTTACATAACCTCTTTAACATACTACTCCGCTGCGAAGCGCGGGTATTTTGCTAGTTAATATATATGTAATGGAAGGCAGGGATGAACTGGCATTTTGGCTGGAAAAAGTGGTACTTTGTTACCCGAACTAAAGGGTATCATAATGGACATACATTTTGGATGGATGGGCATCCCAGACAGGATGGATTATTTTCCCAGTCAGCAGGCTGAGATAATGGAAATACCACATCCCTTTGCTACGCTCCCTGTCATAACTCTTTTCTTGGCCTTTTGAGTTCCACAATGTTTAGATCACTTACATTACAGTCTAGTGAGTCATTATTATTAATCCTGGCTCTCATTTAATTTGAGATCACTACAGTGTGACGGTGCAGGTCGGCTCCATGCTCCCACTTCCATTTTGGGATCCTCTTGAAGTCAGCACTGTCAAGAATGTAACCGGAAGAACCACACAAAGCATTGCAAGGGGTAGGTAAAAAGAATCTCAGAGATTTTATTAAAATCAAATAAACAGTGTTCAAAGCAATAGTGCATTTCTACAATTCCATAAATACTCAAAAAAAAAAAAATCTCTTCCTGCCAAAAGATCACCCTGAGCATAGTGTCACTCAGCAGGAGCAATTCCTCAGTCCCCTCTTGAGCATTGGCCATACGCTCATTCCTGGGACTTCATTCCCATCTTCCTGCTTTCACCCATCATGCACTGGCTTTTTCTCATACCTGCCTTCTTCTCCAGCCATTAACTTACCATCCTTTCATTTTGTTTCATTTCTCCTTTCCTCTTTTCTGTTTGCTCTGTTTTTCTCCTTTCATTTTTTCTTTTTTTTCCCATCCTGCCATGCAGGCTCCTTTTTATTTAACATGCCTAATCAAGCACGGGTGCGAGGAGCACCATTAAGGCACTCGACTCAACTGCCCGCCTCAGCACGTGAATGTGGCGTGATCGGCCAGAACCTCAATTAACTGCAGTGTGAAACGCAGCTGCACACCCCATGTCTGATTGGAGCCTGCAACTGTTTTGGGCACGATTATTTATCTCTCTATTATAAAAGAAAATCTTGAGACAAGACTTTCTCGGAGTTAATTTCAAGTGCCGCAAGAGATCATTTCCTGGCTTGGACCAAGTGGTTTGAAAACCTAGCAGGTCCAAGCGGGATTGGAAATAAAAGACAAAGAGTAGAAGACAAAGTAGAACATCTTAAAGAGGTTCATAAACGTTGGCGCAATACACATGCAGAACAGGTTAGAGATCATGAAAGTACTAAAATTCGAAAGTCTCAAAAAACTGATAGTAAAGTTCATATTAGCGCTAACAAACAGAAATATTACTCTGTGAAATAATGGAACAGCAAAAAGAGATTGAATATATGGACATAGGTGATATGACAGAAGTATGTAGATCTTGTTTGGCTTCAAAGTTTAAGTTGTAACTTGTAGATCATGTAATTCATGTTGCCAAAAGGGAAAAGTAGTGTTTCTTCCCAATGAAGAGGTGTATCCGCGAGAATTAAAAGATATGTTATTTGGTGAAAGTGAAATTTACACACACTACAGGCAAAATATCCAAATCTACAATATTCTGTTCACATAGGTTTATATTTATGATCGTGGAAAAGCAATGCAACATAGACTCAAAAGAGTTAAATGATCAGATGTATTAGAAATTCTACAGCCAATAATGGAAACAAATCCATACGTCCAAAAGTATCGCACTTTAAACAAAATTTGTAGTTAGTTCTATTATGCATATGTAACAATTCCGATGAAAATAACAATGTGTTTAAATTTTACATATGCTTCCCCATTGGCAAGCGGCAGTTCTGCAAGGTGACTATTGCGTAGGGCCCGCACTGGGTTGGCAAGCAAAGCGAGCAGGGGGCAGAGCTCCCTAGTTTTTTTAAAAAAACTGACCAAAACAATTAAGTCGCTGACCAACCATATCACATGCAGATTGAATAGACTAAATTGAAGAAGCATTTGCTGTTGTCAGGAGCTGCTACGAAATATGTTGGTGGATTGGAAGGTGCTGCAAACCTACTTTTAGAGTTGGGCAGTTGGTATGAGTTGTGAGTCAAGATATTAGTTTACAATTACCACCCATAAGCTGGGCCTGAGCCCTTTATACAATACTTAAGCAAGTTATTCTGATCACTTGTAAATTAATGCTTTCTGCTCATTTTAGAACACACTTGTGCTTTCATGTGTCATGCCTTAAAGCAGTCCAGTTGTTTTGTTTTTCTGTGTTTTTGATTCCTACTTCTCCTGTGCTCATTGATGACCATTAAGAGTTTCTGGTTTGCAAAATCTTAAATACCAAGTGACGGGGTCCTATGGTGGACTACCTATTTAATTTACAGGGCTAAGGTCCTGAAGAACATTCTTGCGTTGTGGTCCAGATGTCCATGCTATGCGATAGACTATATTGCAAATTTTCCTGAAAACCATTTGGTTGTGCCCGAAGTACATTGATTACAGAGAAGATTATGTAATAACATGTTAAATGTATATTGTGTGTTATTTTATTTTTTTTATTTTTTATTGTGGAGAATTTATTTTAAAGAGATTGTTATTGTTTTAATTTATTTTGTCAAAGCTTATTTTTGAACATCAAGGACCAATTTCACAACACCAATCCACCTATATGAGAGCAGAAATATGCCTTAGGAAGAATACATGTTTAAAACACATAATATTGAAACTTTAATCTTTTATTGATCTGAATCTTTATCTTTTACTTGATTTCTTTGAAATCTGTAAAATCAGCCTGAGAATAGCAGACCCATTTTTGATTATTCTTTGTAAACCTTGTTAATTTGATGTGAAATCATGCCTTTAAGTTTGGGATGCATGCTGAGCAAAGCAGGAGAGAGAAGAGTGAGGAGCAAAGAGAAGGAGAAAGAAAGAAGAACCCAAAGAAACTGACAAGACCTCTGCAGACTGAGCAACGGTCTGAAGCAGCTCCACAATTAGACTTGAAAAGACTCCTCTTTCATCACCTTAATTTTTTACATACCGTATATAGTCGAATATAATCTGAGTTTTTCAGCACCCAAAATGTGCTGAAAAACGTCACCCTTGGCTTATATTCGAGTCAGGTCCCGCTCCCCCTGCCAACCCGACAGAAAGCTGGAGTGTACAGTACACACACACACACGCACGAGAGAGACATGCACGTGCGAGAAAGAGAGTTAGCGAGAGAGATACCATATTGTTTTTGTTGACACTCTTCTTCACTTACAGAGCTAGTTTACTGTTTTTCTTTGAAATAAATACTCAAAAACATTTAACTTACTGATGCATCAATTAATGTACGGTAATTTTATTGGTATTTATTTTGAGTATTGAAACTTACCAGTAGGTGTTGCATTTCCCACCCTAGGCTTATACTCGAGTCAATAAGTTTTTCCAGTTTTTGTAGGTAAAATTAGGTACCTTGGCTTATATTTGGGTCGGCTTATACTCAAGTATATACGGTAAGCATTTTTTAAGAAAACTCTTTTTCAAATACATATTCAAACCTTTTAAGACTATTTTCATATGTTTTTCCTACTTTTGCTATCATGTTACTATCCATCCATTTTCCAACCCACTGAATCCGAACAAAGGGTCACGGGGGTCTGCTGGAGCCAATCCCAGCCAACACAGGGCACAAGGCAGGAACCAATCCTGGGCAGGGTGCCAACTCACCACAGGACACACACAAGCACACCCACACACCAAGCACACACTAGGGCCAATTTAGAATCGCCAATCCACCTAACCTGCATGTCTTTGGACTGTGGGAGGAAACCGGAGCGCCCGGAGGAAACCCACACAGACACGGGGAGAACATGCAAACTCCACACAGGGAGGACCCGGGAAGTGAACCCAGGTCCCCAGGTGTCCCAACTGCGAGGCAGCAGCGCTACCCACTGCGCCACCGTGCCACCCTCATGTTACTATGCTTTTATTAATTTTGCTTTAAATTAACATTGACGTTATACTGTTTGAACAGGTCAAAGTGTATTGTTAAGAGCAGCTGGTGTGTGTGACTGCCAAATTCCCACAGGGGTTATCAGAGTGGTGAGCAGGCACCTGCTTTGGTGATTGGCACAGGTGTAGCTCAGGTCTAAAGACAATCATTTTGTTAGTTTGTGCACAGCTAGTAAGTCTCTTTGCTTGATCCATGTGCAGGTAAGGCTGTACATGTTGGTTGCTATAAAGCAAATGCCAAACATTTGCATAAACCATATAATTAACATTAACTATAGTGTAGGCAGACCAAAATATTGAATATAGACATTTCCATGATAGTATATTGAAGGTTTAGTGGTAAGAGCACCTGTGGCGGATGATTGCCATATTCCCATAATATTATTATTCCAATAATAAAAGCAGCATAATGAGTGGGCACCTGCTTTGGTGATTGGCACAAATGTAGCTTAACTGTTTGGTTGGCTTATGCTATGCTGGTAAGTCTCTTTGCTTAAAGCAAGCTGCACACTATGTGAGAATACCTGTGCATTTCTAAAAAAAATCCAAAGAAAAATATTTGTTACCACTTCATTTGTAATTACTTTATGTATGTCCAGAAGAAAGAAAAGTGTTCTTCTGCCTTGCAGAATTGCAAATTAAGGCAGCTTTATGGGGTGCAACTCTGCTTACTTTACCCTTTTTTATATAAATATATCTGGAAACATTTGCTAATGTTTAAATTGAAAATATTTGCAGACAAAATGCTGTGGGCCAAACGTTTTGCTTTAAGAGTGATCAATATGCTTATATATTACTTTAAGCTTGCTATGCAGTAACTTTTAGGGGCAGAGCAGTCGATATGCTCTATCAGGATTCCAAGTTGGTGGCCTTTAGTGAGTGCAAAAATATGCAAACGTGTTTATAGCACCTAGAACAATGTGGTGGTTCTAGTATTAAGGCATGACAGGAACTTGACTTACTAACATTACAAAAACAAAACAATTATGATGGGAACAAGCCAAGTAATCCAGCAAAGCTCACCCTAGTCTCAGCCTGGTTAATCGGACCAGCGTCCAGCTGCAAGTCTTCTTATGGGTCAAGAACATCTTCCTGGTAACTTCAAACAGGTTGTGGTTGGTTCAGAATTTTCTTGAAGTGTTCGACCAAATGTTTTTCTTGTTCCTCAGCAGTCAGGAGCAGATGTCCATCCTTGTGTTTGATAGAGGCTCCATGGCTACCCAGTCAGGTCCCATATGATGCGGTAAAGGGTTCTAGTGTCATTGCTGTCGATTCTCGGTCCTTTTTCTTAACCCATGCTTTCTTGTCATATGTCCAGATTCGCTTAACCATATGGTAGGCTATCTGATATTGCCCTTCCACTGTGTTGCGTGCTGAGCCTGCTGGGGCTTGATCTCATATCTGCTTATGATTGTTCCTCGCATTGATCATTTATGACAGACTGTGTTTTTTTTAGCCATGTTGGTCAAGCAGACATCAGCACTTTTAAAATGACCATCCTGTGTGTCCTTCACATGCCTCTTTCTACCTTTGGCATTTTCCCTCTTTGTCAGTTTATAAATTATAAAATAATGGATTTGAAATAATCTTCACAGATTACAATGGCTATGAAATAAACTTCAAGGCAATGGGTTAGGCCTACCCTAATTCCTGCTCATGGAATTTGTACATAAATTGGACATACACCAAAATGGGTAGCTATCCTGCCTCTCACACATCTTTTCTGTCAGCTGGCTTACCTAAATGTGTCTAGTTTCTACTATCTCTGGTTTTTACTCATATAAGTAAAGTCAGATGCAATGAAATAAACTTTACAGATAATAGTGTGTCCTTCGAACTTGATGACATTGAAAGCCACTTGAGTCGAAGCCTACGCTTAGCGA
The DNA here is from genome assembly GCF_900747795.2 of Erpetoichthys calabaricus. Classification (NCBI taxonomy): domain Eukaryota; kingdom Metazoa; phylum Chordata; class Cladistia; order Polypteriformes; family Polypteridae; genus Erpetoichthys; species Erpetoichthys calabaricus. Next base: position 345,012,617 of record NC_041394.2, on the reverse strand, counting down.
GCAGTAGATGGTAATCGGATCCAACATCAGCTCCTCCTTAAGGCTTGACATTAACTAGAGATGACCACCATTGCCTACATTGTGGTGTGGCGACATTGAATTATTTCTGCAAGTGATCGTAGAACTTATTCTTGACTGTGTTGTCAGCTTCCTCTGTAGGCAAGTAGACTTTATTGATGATAATTCTTGCTTGACAGGTCTCAAACCAAGCAGAGATTAGTATGCTTTTGTCTCTACATGGACTTTGGGCAGTGACATAACTTCATTGAAAGGAGATGACCCTAATGCTTCATACCAAACTATATTCCAGAAAAGCACAAATAAGATGCTGAAATCCCTTCACTGTTTTTTATTTTAGTTAGTCAGGAACTGTTAGATGAGATCCTTCTTGGCAGTGTAATGCAGTCTTTAAATCTACAAAGCCACATCAAGGTACTCACTTCCATTCTTCATCTATTAGGCCTATCAAGGCCAGTGTTGGAGTCTCTGAAAACATTAGCTTTAGTATTGCACATTACTTACAATCTTGAGTGTATGAAAATTCAAATCTATTGTCCTGATGAAAGCATCCTATGAGTTTCATTTTGTAAACATGTAAATATTACACAGGCTGAATAGCACCACCTCTGTGTGGATGGTCTCTATTTAATGCAGGAGTTTCTTTAAACCTTTATGTGTCTTGGACCACTCTAACTTTATTTTGTCTCTCTTTCCCTTTATAGCAATGAAAATCCACACAAGATGGAGTTGCACTATTTTATATGTTCTCCACAACATGTACATCATCTGGGCAGGTATGTGATTTTTTATTATTATTATTATTATTATTATTATTATTATTATTATTATTATTATTATTATTATTATTATTATTATTATTATTATTATTATTTATATCAAGTAATTTGTTGTCTTAGTGTTATGAATAGTTTCTTTTATAAAGAATGTAAGGTTTTTCTGAGGCTATAATAAATATTTCTGTGTTGTTTCTGGGGTTTATATACTCAAGGGATTTAATTCTAAGGTTTTTTTTTTCTTAATTAGAACCTTCATTTATAAATGGAATTTTATTTAACATCTTTTTGGGGGGCATTTTGTTTAGTCTATGGGAGGGTGGGGTGGCCATTTTGTGGTTTCAGTTGTCACAATATGGGTCTTGGTTACTTACAGAGTCAAGGATCTGAGACTTTCAAAATCAGTGCTTGTTAAAGCCCATTGACGCATTCCTTGTGTGATTTTGAGCTATACAAGAGATACAATGTTATTGTTTTTGGTTTGTGATTTTATTCTGATGGCACTCTTCAAGGTTTGGCCTTTGCTTTGCCTTGACTCCATTCTCTGTTCCTCACTCTTTACATTTGAGCTCATCTCCCTTTTCTCAGTCAGTACATTTAGAATGCTATTTATTGTGCCACAACAGACATTTAACCTGTTCCATGTGGAATTTTTTATTTTGTTTATTTTAACATTGTTCAGAATTAGTGAATCCCAAAGTACAATCTTCTTCTTCTTTCAGCTGCTCCCATTAGGGGTTGCCACAGCGGATCATCTACGTTGTCCGCATATTGATTTGGCAAAATTTTACACTGGATGCCCTTTCTGACGTAACCCTCCCCATTTATCCAGACTTGAAACCAGCACGAAGAAACACACTGGTTTGAGCATCATCTGTGGCAATAAGTCCCAAAAAATACTCAAAATTCCCACTAGAGGGGGAATAACCATTAAAAGCCAGCTAGTCCCAGAAAGGGCAAAGAAGAATCTTTATAAATAAAGGATTTATTTTCAAAAAGTTCCATTAAAAAGTGAAGTTCTTAAGATCACTAAAGGCAAAGCCAGGAATGCCTGAAAAGACAAGGGCAATCCAAGGAAAACAAGTCCCTATCACAAATCTAACAAATTCAAAACAGAGCATAAGGTCAAAAACCCAGTAAATCACAAGATAATCAAAAACGAAAAACACAGGAAAACTCACCACCTCAAGAGCATTCAATAAACTTCAAGGGCTGAGGCAGTCCCCTGCTCTGTTGAGTAGGTGGCCCCGCCTCTTGGGGAACTACCCGTAGATCACAAGGAATATAGCACAATACACAATGAAGACTAAATAATCCATACTAATAACATACATAATGAACAAAACAGAAATAAATGAGACATTTGAACCCCAACTGGGATTCCTGACTGAAACACATTAAACATGGACCCTAACTGTGCATAATGAGTAGAGAATTCCACCATTTTTGTTTCTGTTGGGTATCAAATCGGACTATTTAATAAGACATTCAAAACTGTTGCATTAATTTATGATCTGGTATGGATGCTGAATATCTCAGTCTCATTCACTCACACTTCAGATTTGTCTTAAGATCATTTTAAATGTAATTTTTCTGATTACCAAATGAACCATTGAAAATTACAGAATTTGTTTCCTTTATCTTCTTAGAGAGATTTAAAGTTGTTGGACCTTCTAAAGCTGTTATTACTTTTGATGGAAATGATGTGATCCTGCCGGCCTTGCTCTCACCAGCCCTCAATGCTGAGAAGTCTGAAGTCAGGTGGTTTCGAGAAGATTACTCAACTCTAGTACTTTGGTATCAGAATCACCAGATTAAACCCGAGAGACAGAGTCAGTCCTATAAAGGAAGGACCACACTTTTTCTGGAAGACCTCCAGAATGGAAATGTATCTTTAAGACTTCTGAAAGTTCATGCTTCTGACACAGGCCGCTACCGATGTCTTGTGAACACTGAACAATGGGAGGATGAAGCTGAAATTACTCTGAGCGTTGAAGGTCAGTGCTCATTCATTATTTTCTTTTAGCGTGTGTCCAACCTGCCACTCTGCTGGTCATGATAAACTTCAATAATTAGGGCAGGAAGTGCATAAGTCATTCACTGTTTCTTTTTGTGGTTCCAAATACTCCAAACGGTTATATTCCCTAATGCACAATCCACAGAAGGACATATAATATTATGACTATAAGAAGAGCTCTGTTGTCAGACCACTGCCATGAGAGAATTTGTCAATTTTATTCCTCTTGTGGCATAAACAGTATACCTTCTTAATTTCCTGTATGTTTTGCTATCAGTCTTTAAATCTGTGCTCCACCTTCAACATCTTAGGGGTATCTCATTTTAATGAAAAAGTTAATTTACTTTGATCAGCAAGACACTTAGTTTTCCAGTCAACCAACCTACTGAAAAGGAAATGTGCACTTGGCTGTCCAGCTGATCTCACAACAAGTCAGTTGTTCATTTGCTCTGGAGTTTTGCAGGCTTTATTTTTAAGGTACACTAGACCACTGAGACCGGCAGGCAGGAGGCTGTTTATGCTGAAGAACCTTTTAGGTGTCATGATCATATCAACATATTGTTTTCTTTATTGTTGAAAATACCTAACACTTTCTGACAATGGTCATTTTGTTCATCAAATCGATTCAAATTGAGTCGAATTGAATTTAGTCGATTCGAGTACGTATGCAATACTTCTGAGTGGTATAATCTATTTTTGCATTTTGCCTTGAAAGTTGTCATGGCATCTTGCATCTGCATTTGGTGAGAAGCGCTGTGCAAGAACAAAGTAGTTTGGTGTGTTGTATTTCTGAGGTGGCAATGATAGACTGACCATGTAGTTCTGTGAAGAGGACTACTTGTGCTGTTTTTTGTGTTGTATTTACCCCATTTTTTGACACCCATTAAACGCCCAACCTATCTGAAAAGGGGTCTCATTCTAAATTGTCTATCCCAATATTTCTTCTTGTTTTTCCCAACACAAGGTTTTTATTTGGGAGTTTTTTGTTTTGTTTTTTGGGAGCCAAGGCTGGGGGCCGTCAAAAAACAGGGTGCCTTAATGCCCATTGTGGCATTCCTTCTGTGATTTGAAATAAATTAGCTTCCTCCTAACACCCTATGGCTGAGAGATCCTCCTGTAACACAACTTCAAAGATGCAACTGTCTCCTTATATAAATTGACCATAACAACTTTGAATCAATCAAATAAAAATCCTATGCTGACCCTGGTGAATAATTAGGATAAAACATTTATTTCTAATCAAAAATATTTTTTTCACTGTTTATTTCACATTTTTAACTGCATGCTGTTATCTTTATTGATAAAAAATTTGCTTCTTCATTCAACACAGCACATTTTATCCCTTTTTTGTGTCTTCATAGTCTTGGGTAGTCAGCCCTCCATTTCCATTAGATCTACTGAGGACCAGCAAATTAAATTGGAGTGCAGCTCTGAAAAGTGGAGCTCTCAACCTGAAATTATCTGGAAAGACATGAATGGAGTGGACATGACATCAGGGTCCACTTTAACATCACAACAGGACAGCGAGAGACTCCTCAGTGTGAGCAGCATCATTCCAATCAAATCAGAGTTCAATGTGTTCTCCTGTCTCATGAGAAGTAAAGCCTCAAATCCCAATTGGCCTTCAGCACTTAACATCTACAGTAAGTACACAGATTTTATGAACTTATTGTCACATTCACTTCTAAATTTCATTGACTTTTAGAAAGCCCCCTGTCTCTTCTAGCATTTATTACTTACACTTGCATGAACTCTTTGTTTCTTTTACAATGAAACGATAAAACAAAGCATAAGATAACATCTGATTTATTTTAAACACTGGAAATCTAAGTGGAAAATTCTTAAGAAAAAATAAAACTTCTGTCACACTTTCTTTAGAAAATACTTCCATCCATCCATCCATCCATCCATTGTCTCCCGCTTATCCGAGGTCGGGTCGCGGGGGCAGCAGCTTGAGCAGAGATGCCCAGACTTCCCTCTCCCCGGCCACTTCTTCTAGCTCTTCCGGGAGAATCCCAAGGCGTTCCCAGGCCAGTCGAGAGACATAGTCCCTCCAGCGTGTCCTGGGTCTTCCCCGGGGCCTTCTCCCGGTTGGACGTGCCCGGAACACCTCACCAGGGAGGTGTCCAGGAGGCATCCTGATCAGATGCCCGAGCCACCTCATCTGACTCCTTTCGATGCGGAGGAGCAGCGGCTCTACTCTGAGCCCCTCCCGGATGACTGAGCTTCTCACCCTATCTTTAAGGGAAAGCCCAGACACCCTGCGGAGGAAACTCATTTCAGCCACTTGTATTCGCGATCTCGTTCTTTCGGTCACTACCCATAGCTCATGACCATAGGTGAGGGTAGGAACATAGATCGACTGGTAAATTGAGAGCTTCGCCTTGCGGCTCAGCTCCTTTTTCACCACGACAGACCGATGCAATGCCCGCATTACTGCGGATGCCGCACCGATCCGCCTGTCGATCTCACGCTCCATTCTTCCCTCACTCGTGAACAAGACCCCGACATACTTGAACTCCTCCACTTGGGGCAGGATCTCGCTACCAACCCTGAGAGGGCACTCCACCCTTTTCCGGCTGAGGACCATGGTCTCGGATTTGGAGGTGCTGATTCTCATCCCAGCCGCTTCACACTCGGCTGCGAACCGATCCAGAGAGAGCTGAAGATCACGGCCTGATGAAGCAAACAGGACAACATCATCTGCAAAAAGCAGTGACCCAATCCTGAGCCCACCAAACCAGACCCCCTCAACACCCTGGCTGCGCCTAGAAATTCTGTCCATAAAAGTTATGAACAGAATCGGTGACAAAGGGCAGCCCTGGCGGAGTCCAACTCTCACTGGAAACGGGTTCGACTTACTGCCGGCAATGCGGACCAAGCTCTGGCACCGATCGTACAGGGACTGAACAGCCCTTATCAGGGGGGTCGGTACCCCATACTCTCGGAGTCCCCCCCACAGGATTCCCCGAGGGACACGGTCGAATGCCTTTTCTAAGTCCACAAAACACATGTAGACTGGTTGGGCAAACTCCCATGCACCCTCCAGGACCCTGCTAAGGGTATAGAGCTGGTCCACTGTTCCGCGACCAGGACGAAAACCACACTGTTCCTCCTGAATCCGAGGCTCAACTATCCGACGGACCCTCCTCTCCAGGACCCATGAATAGACTTTTCCAGGGAGGCTGAGGAGTGTGATCCCTCTGTAGTTGGAACACACCCTCCGATCCCCCTTCTTAAAGACGGGGACCACCACCCCGGTCTGCCAATCCAGAGGCACTGTCCCTGATGTCCATGCGATGTTGCAGAGGCGTGTCAGCCAAGACAGTCCTACAACATCCAGAGCCTTGAGGAACTCCGGGCGTATCTCATCCACCCCCGGGGCCCTGCCACCAAGGAGTTTTTTGACCACCTCGGTGACCTCAGTCCCAGAGATGGGGGAGCCCACCTCTGAGTCCCCAGGCTCTGCTTCCTCATTGGAAGGCATGTTAATGGGATTGAGGAGGTCTTCGAAGTATTCCCCCCACCGACCCACAACGTCCTGAGTCGAGGTCAGCAGCGCACCATCCCCACCATATACAGTGTTGACACTGCACTGCTTCCCCTTCCTGAGACGCCGGATGGTGGACCAGAATCTTCTCGAAGCCGTCCGAAAGTCATTCTCCATGGCCTCCCCAAACTCCTCCCACGCCCGAGTTTTTGCCTCAGCAACCACCAAAGCCGCATTCCGCTTGGCCTGCCGGTACCTATCAGCTGCCTCCGGGGTCCCACAGGACAAAAGGGTCCTGTAGGACTCCTTCTTCAGCTTGACGGCATCCTTCACCGCCGGTGTCCACCAGCGGGTTCGGGGATTGCCGCCATGACAGGCACCGACCACCTTACGGCCACAGCTCCGGTCAGCTGCCTCAACAATAGAGGCACGGAACATGGCCCATTCGGACTCAATGTCCCCCACCTCCCTCGGGATGTGGTCGAAGTTCTGCCGGAGGTGGGAGTTGAAGCTACTTCTGACAGGGGGCTCTGCCAGACGTTCCCAGCAGACCCTCACAACACGTTTGGGCCTACCACGCCTGACCGGCATCCTCCCCCACCATCGAAGCCAACTCACCACCAGGTGGTGATCAGTTGACAGCTCCGCCCCTCTCTTCACCCGAGTGTCCAAGACATGTGGCCGCAAGTCCGACGACACGACCACAAAGTCGATCATCGAACTGAGGCCTAGGGTGTCCTGGTGCCAAGTGCACATATGAACACCCCTATGCTTGAACATGGTGTTCGTTATGGACAATCCGTGACGAGCACAGAAGTCCAATAACAAAACACCGCTCGGGTTCAGATCAGGGGGGCCATTCCTCCCAATCACGCCCTTCCAGGTCTCACTGTCATTGCCCACGTGAGCATTGAAGTCTCCCAGCAGAACGAGGGAGTCCCCAGAAGGTATGCCCTCTAGCACCCCCTCCAGGGACTCCAAAAAGGGTGGGTACTCCGAACTGCTGTTCGGTGCATACGCACAAACAACAGTTAGGACCCGTCCCCCCCACCCGAAGGCGAAGGGAGGCTACCCTCTTGTCCACCGGGGTAAACCCCAATGTACAGGCTCCAAGTTGGGGGGCAATAAGTATACCCACACCTGCTCGGCGCCTCTCACCGGGGGCAACTCCAGAGTGGTAGAGAGTCCAGCCCCTCTCAAGGAGATTGGTTCCAGAGTCCAAGCTGTGCGTCGAGGTGAGTCCGACTATATCTAGCCGGAACCTCTCAACTTCGCGCACTAGCTCAGGCTCCTTCCCCTTCAGAGAGGTGACATTCCACGTCCCAAGAGCCAGTTTCTGTAGCCGAGGATCGGACCGCCAAGGTCCCCGCCTTCGGCCACCACCCAACTCACACTGCACCCGACCTCCTTGGCCCCTCCCATAGGTGGTGAGCCCATGGGAAGGGGGACCCACGTTGCCTCTTCGGGCTGTGCCCGGCCGAGCCCCATGGGTGCAGGCCCGGCCACCAGGCGCTCGCCATCGAGCCCCACCTCCAGGCCTGGCTCCAGAGTGGGGCCCCGGTGACCCGCGTCCGGGCAAGGGAAAACGCCGTCCAAAATTGTTTTTCGTCATAGGAGGTTTGTTTAACCGCTCTTTGTCTCATCCCTCACCTAGGATCAGTTTGCCTTGGGTGGCCCTACCAGGGGCATAAAGCCCCGGACAACAGAGCTCCTAGGATCATTGGGACACGCAAACCCCTCCACCACGATAAGGTGACGGTTAAAGGAGGGGTTAGAAAATACTTGACAAAAACAAAATTGTCTCTTCCAAATCACATCCTCAGTTATAATGACTACTCAGTATTAGGCAAATAAGGTGAGTGGGGGAGTGACCATACCTGCAGACAGAGCAGGAGAAAACATCATCCAAGTAGACGCAAAGTGAAATGACACCACTAAATAATGTTGTAGGCTAACTAGAAAACCCATAACTTTTAAAATAAGGTACAAGGGTGCAAAACTCTAAGAGACATTAAGGAGGCAGTGAAAACTAGAAGCACTGGTGTGGTCTCCCTTTGACTTTCTTGTGTACTCAGATATGGGGATGGATATTTGAGGAGTAAACTGCAAGACAATGATTATACTTTTATATTATGTACATGAAATAACCTTCAACAACAAATCAAATCAAATTAATAATATATTGAACAATTATTATAAAAGTAAAGTTGAATGAATTGGACTCTGCAGCTGCATGAATAAAAATAATCGAGTATGTGTTCAGGTAAAGTAACACTTCCAGTTAGCGGAAATAGCTCTAAAGTTGATAGAAATCTATGTTTTGTACCCAATACTTGTATGCAAAATTTGCTTGACCTAAGTGAAAGCGTACTGAAGTTATCGTGTTTATGTACACACACACATACACACACACACAAACAGAGACACACAGACATAATTTCAAAAAGGGTATTTTAGGAGTCAGGGAGGTTTAAAACATTCATTAAAATCTTGACATTGAATTTTTGGATGATTACAATACTTTCCCTATACTTTGTATACGAGTTTAAAAACAATGCTTAAATACTAAATTTTCAAATAAAAAGAATGGACAAGTGTGCCAATCTACAATTGTAAAATTCAGACTGCTTAATTTGATTTCATGTTGATCATTAGAATCAGAGACAATTCATTCCTGATGTGAGGAAATTCTAGGGTCTTTTTTTAAATATGTGGTTTTTGAAACTGAAGAGTTAGCAAGTCAGCTGTTCATAAGAGAACTGGAGGAGCTCATAATCTTTACGGAATTATTGTGTATCCATAAGTGGTTCTAGGGGATAGTCCAGCTAGGAGATATAGAGACGGGTGTATAACAAATGAACTTAAACAAGGGCAACCCTAGAATTTAAGAAGGTTGACTGTTTTGATCTTCTTGAAGACGAGGGTGTGATTTATAATGAGTATAGTATTATCATTGGTTCTATGTAACTTGCCAAGTCCATTACTAGATTGATCTACTCTCGTACCTTAAGATTAACACACACACAGATACATATTCACATAAGGATCCTGTTGAAAAAGTCTCAGGTGAAAGCCTAATTATCAGTCATTACCCAATATTCTATTTAGAAACCCATATTCATACATAGATATCCAAATTTCGACAATGGTAATTCCTAAATGCATCTCACAATATTTTATAGGAGTTTCTAATTAAGAACTTGCCATCACCAGCACTGACAAAGAAGTGGGTGTCATTGCGACACAATTGAAAGCTCATCTCTTTTGGTTATGCTACTTACCTAATCAAACAATTTGCTCTGCTTTTAATACAGTTGTCTTTCTTTTGAAGAGTAATCTCTTATACAAGAACACAAGAAAAAACTTTAGAAAATATAAAAGTAAAATGGTATTTATTAATGAATAATAATACCAAATAGAACAAGAAATGATAGAAAATAAAATTGATAGTAAGAGTCTGCATATAGTCTTTATTAAAAGCTTACGGAACAAGGATTGTTTGTTGCCCTGAGCGGCTGTTGAGTTAGAAATTAGTGTTATTCATAATATGCTTTCATTGACGTTCAGATAAAACAGTTACACGTGTCTGCTTCCTCTTATGACGTCACCTCCGTACTTTCCTCTTTTTATTTTGGTCCCTCAGACAAGCCATATTTATGTTAAAATTCCATGTAGGCTTTGGGAAATGTGATATTATACACATTTGATTAGTTGACTGTCCATATGATGAATGACTTTGCTTAAATTTTTGATCTTTTTGCACATCTCCTGTTCCCAAGAGATTTTTGCAAAAAGAATCCTGGCTAAATTTTGTCCACCATGTTTTCTTCTCTCATTACAACATGCTGTCAAATTAACATATTTTAAGACAATCTGAGAGTGTTGCTGTGCAAAGAACCTTCTAATCAGAGTCTCAGATAATTAATGTAAATAAAATATATTGTTTCAAATAAATATGTACTTCCTATCTCTACACTGTACACTTCTCTCTTGACTGCCCTGGGAGAATATTCTACTTGTGAGAAATGCCTTCAAGCATCTGCTTCCCTGAGGATATCCCCTGCTCAAACCCTACTGGAATAAAATCTTTGGCTTTTTATTGGACAACTTTGGCATCACTGTACTGCATCTATTCCATTACCAGGTGGAGTAACACCTGAGGGAATAATATGGCTAAGTGAAAAGAATCAGTTCTTACAATTTGTACAAAAACTGCTGTGCATACCAATGCATTGTGCTTAATTGGAAAAATCCACCCCAACTTACCATACCACAATTGAAAGGTATATACAGGGTGATTCAAAATGAAGTACCACATTTATCAAGGTCATTGCGTGAGGTAGAGGCAGCTGAGGGGGTTGAGGTGGGGGATCTGATAGGCGATCCCTTGTGGTTTTCATTCGGCAACATGACTTGGTCCGGTGCACACTGTGCTTTCACTGTCTAAGCATTCTTCAAAAAAAATGAATCCATCATCACTATGCAACGTGCCTTCCAAACGCACTTCAGCATTCCTCCTAATGGTGATGTCCTAAATCGGAAAACAATTAGTGGGCGGCTAAATTTTGACAGATGGGTACAACATTGAGCAGAAAATCTCCTCAGACTGTACAAAACCCTGAACACATCCAAGCTGTAAGGGCATCAATTTTGCAGTCTCCTAGACGTTCAGTGTGCAAAAATACTTCTTCCTTAGGCATTTCCAACACATCTTTGAGGAGGATTTTGCATGAGGACCTTAATTTCTATACACACAAAATGACGGTAGTGCAGGAACTCACTGAGAGAGACTGGGAGAGCCTTAGAGAGTTGTACATTAACATTCTGCAAACCGTTCATCAAGATGCCATTGTCATGTCCATTTGAATGGTTGGGTAAGAACGCAAAACTTTAGCTATTGGGCTGAAACCAACTTGTGAACTTCATCAGAGACCCCTGCACAGTAAGAGTGTTACAGTCGGCGTGCTGTTGCAGCATTTGGTATTTTAAGCCCTTACTTTTTTGTGTAGGGGGGACTAACGGTTACAGTCAGTTCAGAATGTTACATTAAAATGCTTGAGAACTTTTTGCAGCCACAAATGGAAGAAATAGATATGGTGTATGCCTGGTTTCAACAGGAGGGAGCAACAGCTCATACGGCATGGAGATCCATGCAAGTTTTGCGGGAGATGTTTCCGGGGAAGATGATCTCCCTGCGCAGTGATGTCAGATGGCCTTCATTTTTGCCTGATCTTGCTCCATGTGATTTCTTCTTGTGGGGCTATCTCAAGTCGAAGGTATACACTAACTAACCTCATAACTTTGAAGCACTCAATGACGCTACTTGCCACAAATCATCACTCTTCCCCTTGAAATGGCCGAACGAGTCATGCGAGCGTTCAGTAATCGTCTTGAAGAGTGTATCGCTAATGATGGCCACCAACTTGAAGACATCATTTTTAAAACACAGTGAAAAAAAATTATTTTATGTACCCTTTCTTGTGTTGTAATGAAATTGATTTTATTTTGTAGCATTTTTATAGAATAAATGTTTGAAATGTGGTACTCTTTTTGGCTCACCCTGTATTATATTAGACTAATTATATTCACCTTAAGAGGAACAGCTCAAGTATTTTTCAGATCATGTCAGTATCTTTTGAATATAATACTTCATATTACCCGTATACTATTTTTTCTATGTCTGTGTTGATAGGGGTAAGGGTATTGGAATACAGATGTTAGTTCTGGGTTAAGGACATCAGGAGGTTTAATAAAAGATACAGATGTACAATGTTACAGGAGATTTGGGGAACATCTTGGAAAAGATAGTACATGTGCCAAAATAGTTGTGTAAAACATGTGTAAAATAGTTGAAGATTTTGTTGCTGAGGATAGGTTTGTCCAGTCTCACCAACTTGGAATGTTACTGTGGTGACCCTAATCTTTTTTCCTATCGTTTGTCCTACTTTTGATGCTTTCCACCACTTCTTCCGATCTGGGGCGTCTTCTAGGTCGACATCAGTCTGTTGCATGTCCTCCATGATTCTGTCAAGCCAGCGCTTTTGGAGTCTTCCACATGGTGAATTGCTGTCTGGGCTGAGTCAGTCGATCTTGGCCACTGTCTCTTCTTCACTATGCAGTACATGTCCATACCACCTCAATTGAGCCTCTCGCATCTCCAAGGTGATCGGGACCACTCCCATTCTTCTCCTAATGTCCACGTTCATGGCGTGATTCCACCTTGTCAGTCCATGCATCTTTATCTCCATCATATGGACAACATTTGAGGTCATAGAGGGCCACTGGTCGAATGACGGTCTTGTACACTTTTGAATTAATGTAATGCAGCATCTGTCTAGTGCACAGGATGCCCGTGACTTGGTGCCACTTGAGACACACCACGGCAACTTATGTGTGGGCATCAGGGAGGGTGCTATCTTTGGTGCTTACACAGGAGCTTAGGTATCCAAACTCGATTATCTTGTTCAGGTCGTGGTCATCCACTCATATTGTTCCCTCTGTGTGTGGGCTGCTTTCGGTTTTTGTTTTTTTGAGTTTTAGTCGTAGGCCGTTTTTGTCTAGCCAGTCTTTTCACTGCTGCATCCACTGCTCTAGGGTTTGGCTTCTTTCTTTCGTGATCATGACATAGTTCTCATATTGCAATGTCCAAAGTACCGGTGTCTGGATATCCACCGTAACTATATCTTTACATTGGATGAAGAGCAGGGATGATAGTGCCAAGCCTTGGTGGACACCTACTCGGATTGGGAAGGGCGGTGAGGCTTCGACGGGACATCGCACTGTGCTTGTTACATTGGCATAAAGTAAGGTTTGGGTACGCCATATTAATGGAGTGCTCTCTAGATCAGGGCATGTGATGCCCTGTCAAAGGCATTTCCAAGTCCAAGAATGTGATATGGATGGTCTTATTTTTCTCCCAGTGTTGTTCCACAGGTGGGTGGCATGAATGACATTGGTGGTTCTACATCCTTTCACAAAGCCACATTAGTTGGGGCTCATGTTTGTGGGATTTCAGAGGTGATGATCAAGGATGCGCTTGAAGATCTTCATGGTATTGCATAGGAGGTATATGGGATGGAAAGTTCCACAGTTGTTGACATAGCCCTTTCCTTTCCAAATTGTCACAATAGTGCTGACCCTCCAGGCTTTGGGCACCATCTCTCCACCAATAATCCTACTGAAGAGTGTCATTAGTAATTACACATTTTTACATGCAAGTAATTCCCAGACTTCGGTTGGGATGTAGCCTTGCCATTTTGCATTTTTTTGATCACTGCCTCTGTCTGGGGCACCAGGTGGAATAGGCGGGTGGGAGAACTCTTTGTTACTGATCTTCATGAAGTATTCATTCCATATGCATAGAATTTCTGCTGATTCCCATCCTTGATTTTCCAAATTGTCCAAAATCCTGGGTCGATTGGTAGCAGGCTTTGGTGATGCGATAAATCTTATTTATGTCTACAGATGTGTTGAGGTCTTCATAAAGGGCATCATATTGCTTAGCTTTTACTATGGCCACTGCCCATTTTGCCAAGGTCTTGAGTTTCCTTTATCGATGGTAGTCTTGGCTGAGGCAGGTTCGCTGCCAGGTTTTATACACCAATTTCTTCTCCTTTAAGACCGCTTGGACTTCATTGTTCCACCACCACGTCTGTTTGTCAATTATTTTTTACCGGTCTTCATTTTCCCCAGAGTTTTGCAAGCAATGTTGTGGATTTGCTGGACCAAACCTTGCCACATACAATCTGGTGCTGGTTTTGGATCAACAGTGAGTGACTGGAGAGTGTCTGCTAGTTGGTTCTTATGTTCTAGTAGCTTTCGCCATTTGATCCACTTGATGTCAACCACATCTAGTTTGGGCCTCTGCTTGATCATGTCCAAGAATGCAGTGCTGTGGTGCAATACAGTCTGATGGGATTACGCTTGCACCCACAATCAGCTTCAGGTCTCGTCTTCGGATTAGCCAATAATCAATCTGCGTGGAATGACCACCGCTGGCATAGGTAATAAAGTGACTGGCTTGTTTCTTATTAAAGGTGTTGACTATGGCGAGGTCATGCATTTTAGTGTGATCCAAGATGACATTCCATTCTCCATATCCTTGCCTTCCATGCTGTTGGGTGTAACCTTTACATGCTGCTTTGACATCCCCATTTAAGTTGCCATTGATGAGGATGTGTTCTTCTATGCTGACCGCTTGTAGATGGTTGTCGATGGAGTCCCAAAAAGTTTATTTTTCCTCCTCTTGGCATCCAGTCTGTGGCAAATCTGCTGAGATTATTAGCAAGGCTGCTGATCCAGATTCGATCTTGTTTGACTTCAGCCTGTCTAATATTCAGGTAACTTTAACAATATTGCCACTCAGATGTTCGTTGACAACTATATCTACTCCATTTCAACTCACTATTTGGCCATTGTGGTAAAGCTTGTAGCCTTCAACAATTTCTTTTGCTGTCTTCCATTTCATTTCTTGGATGTAGGCAATGTCCACTTGCCTGCATTTGAGGACATCAGCTAGTTAGTGGGACCAGTGAGTGTGGCTATGTTGATGATGGCTAACCAGAGGTGTTGGACTGCTTCTTTGGCCTGCTTTGTCCACTAGCAGTAGCCCTCATGACTTCTTTACACCACTCCGGCGAGGGTGACACGCGTCGTATACGGGGGACACCCTAGAGTTCCAGAATAAGTTTTGAGAAGACATTAAAGCCATGAAATGTGACTATAAAATACTAACTGATGCGTTGCTTCACCTGACGTTGGACTTGCATTGTTAACCAAGGTCTGTGGACCACAGGAAGCTGATGGTTGAATATGGCCGACCACAGTGACCCTAATTATGATGAGGAAATTGACAGTAAAATGGGAATATTCCAGCTGGAATAAATAAGAGATACTATTTATATCATGATTACCTGAGTTCAAAATTCTATGTTTCTTTGGTGTTGGGGGAACATGTTCAAAGTACACTTTAAGGGCTCTGATACAAGAAACAGAGGGTTTGAAAATTTGACAAATACACAGTTTATGTCTTCACATTCACCAAACAATGTGTAAGCCTCAGCAACAAGGTACATGGCCAGGGTCTGGTAAGTGACAATGAGACAAAGGGCATTTCACCCTATCTTAGTACTCAAGATGAAGAATTCAATATTCCAAGTTAGGACAGAGGTAAACCTCTTCTATTACCAAGTTTTAAACAAGCCATTTAAAGCTGGCTACTTGGAGTGGAGCATGAAGGTCATGTCAATGTGGATCATCTAAAAATGGTTATTATCATGAAGGGTTACATAGAAAACACATTATTATATATTTTAAGGTAACATATATTTTAAGGCCAAGCACAAAATATCGTTATTCAATATTCAACATATTAAGAAATAACATGATTCAAGCCAGTTACTACATTATTACAAACCCCACAGACTTTTAACCTCATTTGACCATTTGTTCCACTGTGCTATTGTGTACTCTCCCATCTTTCAGCCTTCTCCTCTGCTCTATACGTACTGCAGCTCTTTATCACTCTGTCCTGCCATAAATACCTGACCGAGAGCTTGCCTCTTTTTATCTGTGTTAAACAAAGGAAATATTACCCATCATGTGACAATATGACTCATTTTTATCACACTGATTAAATTTTACAGTATGTTAAGTATGCATAAAATAGAAAGTGTGGAGAACTTAAAAAAACAGGATGAGAATTTTACTAACAAATACAGTAAATGTTAATTTTTTTACACAATGCCAGGGCATCTACCCCCTTTTCAGCTATGTTTTTTGGTCACTATTAAAAAGTTCTCCCTTTGGCAATGACCAGTCTCTCTGTCATCAGTGCCTTGAACATTGATGTGTGTTTTGTTGGACTTTGCTATTCATATTTACAAAATGCTTATTGCTGACTGCCATATTCACAATTTTTTATCTATTTTGCAGATTTCTCTCCAGGATACTCTGGCTGGTCAGTGGTTTTCTGGATATCATTGGTCATCTACTTGATAGCAATGGCTCTGCTGATATTTAGCTGGAAAAAAATGAAAGGTATGTACAGATAATCCAGCTTCAGACAGTCTTACATTGTTTAAAAAAGGTGTTCATGGTATTTCATCTTCATAATATTCCTGTGTTTGTCTATTGTAGAAAAAAACGCAAGATATGAACCTAAAGGTAAGGACACATCTATTCAGTTCTTGTGAGCTAAGGTAATACAAAGCTCCAGTGTATAATGGAGAACTGCAGCTTTGAAATTGTACTTCTCTCAAATGAACCTCAACCACTCTGCACTCTTAGAAGCTTTTTCTTTGGGTACCTTTGTGCTCCTCCATGATTTAAACTTTGAATATCATTATTCACTCACATAACAGATGCTAGTGAACAATACCTTTGAGTTGTGAACTAAAACAGAATTAACAACCTGCAGAATTAAATTAAAGAGCATCAAAAACTACCTGAAAAAGTGAGGTCTACACTGCATCACAATTTTGACTTTAACACTAGAATCCCTGAAGCCTATGAAAAAACATGCAATCCCGGGCCACCTTAAATTCCTTTGCACCTCTCCACCAGCGTCTTTTGTTTTGCAAATGTGTCGATCAGCACAAACAGCAAATAGCCTGCTCTACCAACCCCCCAAAAAACTCACCGAAGTCTGTCGCAAAATTCTCAGAGCTCAAGTCTGTTTATCAGGCAGTGAGGTGTCTGGAGTTGTATAGGGTAAGTAATAGACTATATCGTTATTTGAAATACATAAATTTCATGCATGTTCTGTGTCAGGTATGTGTTTAGCATTTCCTATCATCGTACACTTTCACAGATCATTGTAGACATGGAACACACATGAAATGCATGTATTCCATGTGACAATATATTTATTATTTACCGTCTACAATGATCTGTGTAAGTGTAGGATGACAGGAACTGCTGAACAGATAGCTAAAACAGAAACTTTTTCCATGTTATACTAATAATGACGTGAAGTGTATAATGTGTGAAGACTTTAGTCCAACTATCAAATAAACACATGTACTTTCATTCAAGAATATAACCAAAGAAAAAAAAATCATTCAATTTTCATGTTGCTGTCAGTGAGTTAAAAACCCAAGCGCAAATGTTCAAATGACAACTCATGTTCAAATGGCATAGTGTTTTCAAATAGTGATGTTTTCATGTATGAATATGTGTGTGCATGCGCAAGAGAGGCAGAGACAGATCTGATCTCATTCAAGTGGTTACTGAAATATAAAATAAACATGAAAGCGTTGTGACAAAGACTGCCTTCGTCCAGTCTGATAGTGGTCACGGGACATCATATGTTTGATTGCCGGTACAACAAACAGTTCTGAGCAGTCATCAGCCACAGCACCCACTCTGGAACGTCACTGAGAGAATAAAACTGAATAATAAAAAAACAAGCGCTAACTTTTACAATTAGCCAAAATTTACATCTGGTGTTACTGACTCAAAACAAATGTATGTTTTTATTATGTTATAGTAATAATAATAGCAGCTCACTACTTAAAACGTGGAGTGCCTGGCCTTGAAATTTTGGGTTATAAGGAAGCAGTTCTTACCTCCGCACCATTGAAGAATACATATCAACTTCCTGTCAATTGACATTTGCGCTTGGGTTTTTAACTCATTGTCAGCAATATGTAAATGGAATGAATTTTTTTTCTTTGGTTATATCCTTGAATAAAAAGCATGTGTTTATTTGATATTCGGACTAAAGTCTTCACAGATTATACACTTCACATCATTATTATTATAACATGGAAAAAGTTTCTGCTTTAGGTATGTGTTCAGCATTTCTTGCTTTGCATTTCCTGTCATCCTACACTTACACAGATCATTGTAGACACAGAACACACATGAAATGCATGTATTCCAAATGACAATTTATTTATTATTTACCATCTACAATTTCAGGCGCCCGGATAAACGGACCTTAGTCCTGAGAATCTTTTCTTTGACTTGAGTTGCGTTGGTGGGGGAGATGGGATAGCTGGCGGCTTGATGCTTGTGCTGATTGACGCATTTACAAAACAAAAGATGCTGGTCCCAAGCCCAGATAAATGGGTTACGTCAGGAAGGGCATCCGGTGCAAAATTTTGTGAATCAATATGCCAACAACAATACAAATTTCCACACCAGATCGGTTGATCCCCGGGTTAACAACGACCACCAACAGTACTGTGAGCCTACAGGGTGCTGGTGGAAATTGGAGAAGAAGAGGAGGGAGATGTGTCCAGAGGCAGGAGAAGACAAAGAAGGTGAAGGGAGTGGAGCTGAGGGTAAGAACTTTGAATGTTGGCAGTATGACTGGTAAGTGGAGAGAGTTAGCAAATATGATGGAGAGAAGGAAGGTTGATATATTGTGCGTGAATGTGATGATGCGGGTTCCACTCCATGCTCCCATCTGGCTTCTGGGAGCTCTTGAACCCGACACCATCAGTAATGTCACCGATGAACTGGACAGTGAGGCACAACAAAGCAAGGGGATGGTGCAAAAAGTGCAAAGTGCTTTTATTAAAACAACAAACCAAATCAAAACAGTGTTCAAATAAATAGTGCAGTGCATCAAAGTTAATAAATAAATAATCTAATAAAATTAGTGAATTGGTGGAGGTTAAAATCCAATAGCTTTTTTTTTCCTTTTAAAACTGAGGTTAAAACAATGGCTGGAAGCAGTCTTTTAAAACAAAGCCCAGTGCATTATTTCACTGGTGACTCCCCTGCTTCTCCCATCCAAAATATGCACCAGGGGAGTCACCCTACCTGCAGCTGACCTTCTTCACTCGACTGGTCTGGTGGCCTCCCGATCCCTGGCTTCGTTTAGACCCTGCCAGACTGAGACTTGGCTTCCCCCAAAGGACAGGACGCTCACGCTGGGGATCCACTCCAAATCTCCGACTCGCTGCGGCGAGCCAACCTTCTCCCGGTCACTATTGCTCCATACAAGTGCTCAGAAGGAGCGACCACTACCGTCGGCCCCTGGGTGTCAGCCAAACACCCCACTAAGGTTCGCCTCTCCCAGCTGCCTGCATAGATCCGCAAGTCTGCGCTCGCGCTCTCTCTCTCTCACTCACACCGGCTCCCTCACTTCCAGCTGACTTCTTCCTTCACCTCCGTTTCTTTCTCTCTTTTCCCTTTTCTTTTTTTTTCCTTCTGACCACCTCACGCTTCTATTATTGCTCCGGGGACGTGGATCAGGTGTGGCAATTAGCAGCTTCCGGCATCAATTATTGATGCGGATGATTCCTCACCTGTGCACTTAAGCGAGGACTGTCCACAACACGAATCACCCCGGGAACCACTTCGGCCACACTACCATGCCCCCTTCTCTAAGCCGCGAGTGTGATGACTATTGATTCAAAAAGTGGCCTGTTTGACTTGAGCTGTGGACCCGCTACACAACAGTGCAAGAGAATAAATGGAAAGGGAGTAAGGCCAGGTGGATTGGAGGTGGATTCAAATTGTTCTATCATGGTGTGGATGAGAGGAGAAATGGGGTAGGGGTTATTCTGAAAGAACAGTATGTCAAGAGTGTTTTGGAGGTGAAAAGAGTGTCAGATAGAGTAATGATTATGAAGCTGGAAATTGGAGGTGTGATGATGAATGTTATTAGAGTATATGCCTGCAAGTTGGGTGTGCGATGGATGAGAAAGAAGATTTCGGGAGTGAGTTGGATGAAATGATGAGCAGTGTATCCAATGGACAGAAAATGGACATGTTGGTGAAGGGAACATAGGAGACGAGGAGGTGATGGGTAGGTATGGTGTCAAGGAGAAGAATGAAGAAGGTCAGAGGATAGTGGATTTTGCCAAAAAGGATGGCAATGGCTGTGGTGAATATGCATTTTAAGAAGAGGGAGGAGCATAATGTGACGTACAAGAGTGGAGGAAGATGCACACAGGTAGATTACATCCAATGCAGAAGAGTCAATCTGTAGGAGATTGAAGACTGCAAAGTGATGGCAGGGGAAAGTGTAGTTAAGCAGCATAGGATGGTGGGCTGTAGGATGACATTGGAGATCAAGAAGAGGAAGAGAGTGAGGACAGAGCCAGGGATCAAATGGTGGAAGTTGAAAAAAGAAGACTGCAAGGTTGAGTTTAGGGAGGAGGTGAGACAGGCACTGGGTGTCAGTGAAGAGTTACCAGACAGCTGGGAAACTACAGCAGATGTAGTAAGGGTGACAGCAAAAAAGGTGCCTGGTGTGACATCTGGAAAGAGGAAGGAGGAAAAGGAAACCTGGTGGTGGAATGAGGAAATACAGGAGAGTTTACAGAGGAAGAGAATGGCAAAGAAGAAGTGGGATAGACAGAGAGATGCAGAAAGTAAACAAGAGTACAAGGAGATAAGGCGCAAGATGAAGAGAGAGGTGGCGAAGGCTAAAGAAAAGGCGTATGATGAGTTGTATGAGAGGTTGGACACTAAGGAGGGAGAAAAGGACCGGTGAGCTAGACAGTGGGACTGAGCTGGGAAAGATGTGCAGGTTAAGGTGATAAAGGATAAAGATGGGAACATACTCACAAGTGAGGAAGGTGTGTTGAGCAGATGGAAAGAGTACTTTGAGAGATTGATGAATGAAGAGAACGAGAGAGAGAGAAGGTCGGATTATATGGAGATAGTAAATCAGGAAGTGCAATGGATTAGCAAGGAGGAAGTAAGGACAGCTATGAAGAGGATGAAAAATGGAAAGGCTGTTGGTCCAAATGACATACCTGTGGAAGCATGGAGGTGTTTAGGAGAGATGGCAATGGAGTTTTTAACCAGATTGTTTAATGGAATCTTGAAAAGTGAGAGGATGCCTGAGGAGTGGAGAAGTGTACTGGTGCCGATATTTAAGAATAAAGGGGATGTACAGGACTGCAGTAACTACAGGGGGATAAAATTTATGAGCCACAGCATGAAGTTATGGGAAAGAGTAGTGGAGGCTCGGTTAAGAAGTGAGGTGATGATTAGTGAGCAGCATATTTCATGCCAAAGAAGAGCACCACAGATGTGATGCTTGCTCTGAGGATGTTGATGGAGAAGTATAGAGAAGGCCAGAAGGAGTTGTATTGCATCTTTGTGGACCTGGAGAAAGCATATGACAGTGTGCCTCGAGAGGAGCTGTGGTATTGTACGAGGAAGTTGGGAGTGGCAGAGAAGTACATAAGAGTTGTGTACGAGGGAAGTGTGACAGTGGTGAAGTCTGTGGTATGAGTGATGGATGCATTCAAGTTGGAGGTGGGATTACATCAGGGATCGGCTCTGAGCCCTTTTTTATTTGCAATGGTGATGCAGGTTGACAGACGAGATTAGACAGGAGTCCCCGTGGACTATGATGTTTGCTGATGACATTGTGATCTGTAGTGAGAGTAGGGAGCAGGTTGAGGAGACCCTGGAGAGGTGGAGATATGCTCTAGAGAGGAGTGGAGAGGAATGAAGGTCAGTGGGAACAAGACAGAATACATGTGTGTAAATGAGAGGGAGGTCAGTGGAATGGTGAGGATGCAGGGAGTAGAGTTGGCAAAGGTGGATGAGTTTAAATACTTGGGTTCAACAGTACAGAGTAACGGGTAGTGTGGAAGAGAGGTGAAGAAGAGAGTGCAGACAGGGTGGAGGGGGTGAAGAAGAGTATCAGGAGTGATTTGTGACAGATGGGTATCAGCAAGAGTGAAAGGGAAGGTCTACAGGACGGCAGTGAGACCAGCTATGTTATATGGGTTGGAGACGTTGGCACTGACCAGAAAGAAGGAGACAGAGCTGGAGATAGCAGAGTTAAAAATGCTAAGATTTGCACTGGGTGTGACGAGGATGGATAGGATTAGAAAAGAGTACATTAGATGGTCAGCTCAAGTTGGACAGTTGGGAGACAAAGTCAGAGAGGCGAGATTGTGTTGGTTTGGTCATGTGCAGAGGAGAGATGCTGAGTATATTCGGAAAAGGATGTTAAGGATAGAGCTGCCAGGGAAGAGAAAAAGAGGAAGGCCTAAGCGAAGGTTTATGGATGTGGTGAGAGAGGACATGCAGGTGTTGGGTGTAACAGAACAAGATGGAGAGGACAGAAAGATAAGGAAGAAGATGATCTGCTGTGGCAATCCCTAACGGGAGCAGCTGAACGAAGAAGAAGTAAATCCAAGAAGCGACTATTACAGACATACATTTTTATAAATAGAGAAATTTGAATAAGCATAGATGTTCACTTTTAGTAATGTTCTTTTATAGTGGTGGTGCTGACTGTGCAGGGTGGTGGAATTTGTTTTTATAATTAGAATCAGAAGATAAAGCGAAGTTGGGAAAGCCTAAACTAAGCCAGAGTGTAAGCAAAAAATTGTGGTGATAGAATGGAGCAAGGAGATTGAAAGCCAAAACATGAGGCATGAGTAGCAGTCAGGGACAGATAAGATTTCAAATGAAAAAGGACTTTCAGGTAGCAAACAAAGAGAATACTGCATCTGTTAAGTTGAATCCATATACTGTACTTGAACAATCTGGAAATTCACAACACTGATATTTATACCTTTAATCTGCTGATTGCATGTGTTGTAAACTTCTGGCTGACTTTACCTAGAAACAACATAACAACAGTTAACAAAGAAAGTGGTAAAATGATGGCAAATATGAAAACTAAAAGATGCCACTGCAGGAGAGTGTAAAGAATTTCTAACATACAGTAATTAAAAAAGTGTTGAAACAAACAATAAACAGTAACATAGATTCTATGGTCTCAAAAACCCCAAAAAACAAAGTAAAAATTATTTTTGGAGTCCAAAATAATTTTAGAAAAATGTAAAATGAGAGTCAAATCACAGTGGTTTGTCAGAACTGAAGAACAGATGTGTGTTGTGCCTATAATTTAATCAGAATTAGTGTGAGACACAATGATTACTGCTTTTAATGCTGCCATTGGGCTTTATGAGTATCTTGTAATGCCTTATGAGCTAACTTTTAAAGTTAATCATAAACAATATTTTCTGAGATGGTATGGGAATTTACATATCCATCTATACAGATGACGTTGCCCTCTTCTCCTTACATGTTTCCATTCACATTAAAGTGTTAGTGAGGGGCTATATTACCTTTGAAGAAATAATGAATGTGTGCAATTAAAAAATTGTGAATTTCACAAAACCTCAGCAATATTTTTATTGGGTCATGCAAAAGGATGCAGCTATTATGACCTCTTTATATACTGTAATCTTTGTAAGGACCAGAGATACAATGTAGCACTGATGATTATAAGTAAATATAAATGTTCTCTTTAATACCTTATTGTGATGTAAATAGGGATCAATAGTTGCAACATGCAGTAAAACTGTGCACACATCATTGTTTCCCAGGTAGAAAAATTTGCCTTCAGTGTTAGAAACTTTGACAAGCTTTCGCTGCTAAATTTACATTGTTTAGAGTTCTAACTTTCTGCACTATTGAATCATCAGTCACGAGCAATTTCTTGATGTTGTCATAAACACTTTCTGGTTTTGAAATATTTTTCCTTTAATACATTTACATTTTGTTATGGTTATTTTTAATATTTTGGAATGTCATCATTGCACCATTTTGAGAGTAGGTTTTTTCTTTTGAAGGCTACTATTTTAGATTAGTTTCTAATAGATAGATAGATAGATAGATAGATAGATAGATAGATAGATAGATAGATAGATAGATAGATAGATAGATAGATAGATAGATAGATAGATACTTTATTAATCCCTGAGGGGAAATTCACATACTCTAGCAGCAGCATACTGATAAAAACAATATTAATTAAATAGTGATAAAAATGCAGTGCAAGTTAAAAAATGCAGGTACAACGGACAATATCATTGTATAATGTTAAGGTTAACCCCCCCCCCCCCCGCTCCCCGTCCGGGTGGAATTGGAGAGTCGCATAGTTTGGGGGAGGAACAATCTCCTCAGTCTGTCAGTGGAGCAGGAAGGTGACATCAGTCTGTCGCTGAAGCTGCTCCTCTATCTGAAGATGACACTGTTTAGTGGATGCAGTGGATTCTCCATAATAGATAGGAGCCTGCTCAGCGCCCGTCACTCTGCCATGGATGTCATATTGTCCAGCTCCGTGCCTACAATAGAGCCTGCCTTCCTCACCAGTTTGTCCAGGCATGAGCCGTCCTTCTACTTTATGCTGCCTCCCCAGCACACCACCGCATAGAAGAGGGCGCTCACCACAACCGTCTGATAGAACATCTGCAGCATCTTATTGCACCTTCATATAGTTATCAGTGACAATAACAACTGTATCAGGTGCCAAAGCGTACTCCAATTATACATGGATGCCATCCTAGTATACAAGATGCTAATTTGACCCACTGACAACTTTATTGTGCTATATGCTGACCAAACCAGAAACATTTACACTTTCTTCTTCTATGATAAATTTAAGATGTTAGGTGCAGGCATTTGTTGTCTGAGTTGTGGCATGATGGGATCACTTGTAATCTTCTGATATCTTATTTATTATTGAAAAGTCAGTGCCTGTAATATTAAATGTAATTGTTTTAAACAGTCGGCTTCATATTTGTCAAGTAAGGTATGGTTAAGAAAATGTTTAATAAGGTTTTAATCAGTTTTACTTTGTTGTAACATTTCAGTGTCTTCATTTAGGATGCAATGAACTTCCAAGTTTTAAACAAAGAGAGGGTGGGCTGGCTTCACTGATCTGTTTTCTCTTTAATCCAGTTACAAATTAATTGAATTGTTTTTACTTTTCCTCCCCAGTTAATTTTCTACAACTCTGTTACCTACGCAAGGAAATTGGTAAGAAAACAAAATTCAACTGATTTTACAGAAATACAAACAACTAAATAAAAATGAAGTTATTAGCAAATTATCTTAAATTCAAAAACATCTGATGTGTTTAAAGCTAATGGTAATTTTATTGAAGCTTTAGAATTCCTTACTTCTGAACAATGTGAAATGTACATTTTGTGTGCTGTATTTTTATTTTTCATTGTACACCTTTTGAAATAATGAAGAGGTAATCTACTGGATTGCTTCATCAAAAGTGGCTCCATTTTATTTTAGAGTGTCAGAACTTGTAGAGTTTGTGAGAAATTTACCCTTAGCAAGTTTCTAACTTTGTTCCTGTGTTCTTCATGAACTAATTTTAAAATAACAGTCTCAATCCACTGGACTAATCCCCTTCATAATTTTAAACACTTCAGTGATGTCTCCTTTTAATCTCCTTTTGCTTAAATTGTGAAGGCTCAGCTCTTTTAATCTTTTTTCCTAATTCATCCCCTGTAGCGCTGGAATCAACCTAGTCGTGCTTCTCTGAACTTTTTCCAGCACTGCTATGTCCTTTTTAGTACAGTACTCCAATTGCATACTCACCAATGCATTTTAAAGATGATAATTAGTTTGAGTGTCACTTAGTTGAACCTCCCAATCATTCACATTTGTTACAATGTGCTACTTAAATAGCAGAATACAGTGGCCTTTAAATATTGTAAATTAACTGAAGGCAGTATTTTTTAACAATGAGCAATGGAGAAGCCCAGCTTCAATGGCTGCACAATGCTACAGAGGAAAAATGGAAAACTACACAAAGTAAAATGTTGCCACAGAATGAAGAGTCTGCTGATTCAAAGTCAAAACCCTCACCAGGGGCCTCATGTATAAAGGGTGTGTATGCCCATTTCCACGCTCACATTGCGATGTATAAAAACTAAACTTGGCGTAAAGCCACACACATATTCACGCTAGCGCAATCCATTGCATACGCACGTTTTCAGCTCAGTTTTACAAACTGGCGGCACCCAGCATCAAAGCAATGCTATTGTTCCTGTGTGATTTCCCTTTATTTTTTAGATTCACAACCCTGGTGCAGCTTTATCAAATACACTGAAATTAACCACATATCATTTTTTAGTTTAAGGCATCTGATTGTAATCAGCCTGTAACAATATAATAATTCACGGAATGGCCAAACTATTCCAAATACTATAGCTGCTTTAGCGTTGTTACTCTCAGTGCACCACTCAGAGTATTTAACCCAGTGTATCTGAGTGTGGAATCACAGCTCTACAGCAGCTGATTGGAAAGAGGATTATCGGGATACAGCATCAAGCACACATTGCCTCTTCAGTGTGCACAGTTTATTTGAACTTTTTCCATACGGCGTACGCATCAGAGCCTTTCCTGTAGAGACCTCGTGGATCAGAAACAGTTTCATCCCATGAGCTTTAAACACACTCAATCAGTTCATCAAGTGCTCCTGGTAGAACCGTTTGTAACTGTAATATTGCACGACCTGAGTCACTTATGCTTTCATATTGTATATTTTTCACTGTTTTTTATCATATTGTTATTATTATTATTATTATTGTTTTAACATTTTATAGGAAAGTAAGTTTATGGAGGATTTGCATAATGAATCTCATTGTACCATACAAAACAATAATGGAATTCAATTCAATTCAACAGAAGTGTGTATTTACAGATGATGACAACTGGCTTCTAAGTCGATTTAGATTTCCAGGTGCTCTCTTATTGGAGCTTTTGATATAATTTTTCAGATGAAATGTAGTATATATATTATATTATACAGATACATTTTTAACTTCTTTTAAATAATAGGCTATATAATGTTATTAATTAAATGTCTGGACACAGTGGACAGCACTAGCGATGAACTGGTGCCCTGTTCAGGGATTGTTCCTGCCTTGCGCTGTATACTTGCTGGGACTGGCACGGCCCTTTATAGATAGATGGATGGAATAATTAAACACGAAAATATTTCAATGTTCCTTAAAAGTTTTGAAGAATCGGCATTCTAAGCTTACACATGTCTTGACTTTTATTAAAGAGCTTATTGTGTGGCAATTGGTTACCTGGAGAAAGAAAAGGAAGGACAGTAATTGGGGGTTAAGTACGTTTGAAAGAGACAGTATTGCTGCAATAAAGTATTTCATCGAGGGTCTCACACAGCGCAGCAAACATCTTGGGGGAGGCAGGAACAATCTCTGGACTGGGAGCCAGCTCATCACTACCCCTGCACCACTGTGTCCCCATGTTTAATACATGCTTTAATTCATTTCATCATGAGAATGATATCTCGTATACATCTTAGTATTTAAATTGTTCAGAGAGCTGTAATATCACGAATGTAATGTATTCTGTGTCCTGTTGAAGTAAGAGAAAGACTGCTTAAGAAGCAAGTAGTGATTCACACACATCGAGTACATAGAAGAACACATAGAATATGAAGCATTTAACGTGCTACTTAAGTTACGATGAGATCTGAGAAACTAGTAAATCGAAAGATTTTAAGATGATGTTTATGATGTTCTACTTTAATGACAAAATAAACTACATGATTAAAGTGGAAATTTCAAGATTAAAGTTGACATTTCAAGCTTTCTTTTCAACTGTGTCCCTATTTTTTTTCTTTTCTCTGTAACCTACTAAGCTTCCATATGACACTCAGACGGTGGGCTATGACTCTCCTTTTCACAGCGAGTTTGATATCTGACCACTTCTTTATTTTGGGCACTGTGAGGCTTTCTGAACTTGAACTTTCAATCAGCTTCCTTTTGTTGTTTATACAACTGCTTAAACCAACAAATATTATGTTTTTTTACCTCCACTTGGCTTTTGCTGATATTCCTGTTTTTTTCCCCATGCTTTTGCCATTGTCTTTTCATAGAACGCTGTATTTAAACGAATATTTATATTGATTTACATATTCAAAGAGGCGTAATTCTCAGAGGAGACAGGGTGGGAAGGCAGGTGTATGCACAAGCATTACATTTCACACAGACTGGAATTTAGGCAAGAATGTGGAAGAACGTGGAAGTTGGCTTACGCATGGTTTTGTGCTCTGATTATTTCTGTGCTTATGCACATATCGACTTTTGTCCATACGCCATGTTTTAGTGTGAATTCTACGCACACTGTTATGCGTGAGGCCCCAGAATTGTACAGAAACTCTTTTGTGAGCTCTAAATTTAGAAAAGGTGTCTGTCACACACTGTACATACAGTAATTTGTAGTACAATCATTTTGTACTTAAACAAATGCAATTTCAGGTAATAAGTACTCATATATAAAGATCAAATTAACAATTATTGCGGTCAACATTTCTTTAAATTCATCTTGCTATCTTAAGAATTTAGTAAAGGTTTGGTAAAACAAAAACATTTATCCTGATGTTACTATTTTCCAATTCATTGAAAAGTTACATAATAATCACATTTTCACCCAGTGAAGATTTACAGATTCCTAGGATGTTGCTTTAATCTACACCACAGGGTTACTTGTTCTATGCACCTCTTATTATTTTTGTGAATCCTGAGCTTGTCTAGGGTTGCCAAAATTCCACAGCTTAGGTTTCATAGAAATATTCAGGCAATGAGTGTGAAGTGCATGCATATAATTTACTGCCAAGTGTCTATGTTTCAAACGTTTTTGTGCAGTCAAAGCAAAAATAGTTCACTAAAAAAAAGTCAAAAAGAGAAAAATTCTGGTATATAATGTTTCTGTTTCAGGCTTACATTAGGTTTCTTTAAGTTATGACTCAATACTATTTACATATATACATTCAAGATGGTCATACATTATATGTGACCTATGGTCAGAAAACTATTATCCACACACTGCAATAGACTGTATTTTTATATGTGTAAGCAAATCTAACAGTTCATGTTCTGCATAAACTAAAAAACTGACTGGCTAACATTTTGTAACTGCATTACAAATATACCGCAGGCTAGTATTAAGGATGTTTTGTTACATGCCCTTTGAAAGTCTAATTTTCTGTATTCTAGTATTGATTTCTGCTATTTTTGTTTTTATGCAATCTTTGTGCTGGCTCTGGTTGTAATGTACAATTTCGGTGAATGGTTTATCCCTGTGTAGAATAACAGATTTAAGTTCTCTGAAAAGTTTATTTTTTGTTTCAATTTTTACTTCTAATTTTCAAGAAAGAGATCTTCTGTTGTATTTCTGAATGAAGTGCAGATCTCCTTGTTAAATGATTTTAACACCTAAGCCCTTCTCTTTAAGAAACAGTCCTTGTAGTCAACCTGGGGTTGGATTTTCCAGAAATCAATGGGTGGTGGGTATTTAAGCAAAACATTTTTTTGGCCATTTCATGTTTTTGCTACTGACATAACACTACCAAAACATAATATATTTTCTGGTAAAAAGTTAATTTGATAGCTTGGGTTTCTTTTCCTAATTGCTTCAAGAAAATAAATATCTTTTGTTAATCTTTGATACAACTATAGGAAAGCAACAGATGTCCACCACCCTCTTGTATTAGGAAGGGAATGATGATTCAATATGCCATGTGACCTCTATGTCATGTGACTGGCACAGTCACAAAATGGTATAAAATATCCAAAAAAAAAAAAACAGAACACACGTAATTATGATAAAATAAAGAAGCAACTAGTTAAAAAAATTCCAAAAATGAAATATTTAAGTTCCAAGGAAGCTACAATGACAATTCATGAATTATGATTTATTTACAGGTTATTTTCTGGCTTTAGTATCAAGCTGCATATCAGTAAAAGGATTTTGACCCAGAGGAATTTAATGAAATCATTTGCTTTTTTAAATTCAATGCTTTGTTCTAAAGTTCTAAAGTAGTCATATCCTTAATATAAGGTGAAGACCAAAAGTGCACACAGCATTGCTGAAAATTCCTCATAAGTAGACTCTGAAGCAGGATACCTCTGACTTTTCAGTTGACACAGAACTATATTAACTTGGGCAATATATTACCCAACATACTTACTAAACTCTGAATACTTGAAGTTTGAGATCTCTTACAAGTCTTCTAAAATTACCAAGTCCTTCTCATAAGACATACTTTCCAGACATTAAGTTCCCAATATGTTGTTATCTATAAACTAAAATGCTAAGTAGCATAGTGTCAGTGCTTGCCTATTTACATTCAATAGGAGTGCAAGATACCATGTTCTCTGAAACCGTTCAGGAACACATCAGAATTTGAATTGCATTAATAAATTCATAAGTTTATGAATAAAATAAAAATATGCTGTGCCATAACTTGTCTACAAAACAGAGAACTTGGGCAACTGCTAGGGATCTATAATTATACTAAAGGGTAACACAGATTGCTTAAAGTGGAAAAAAGTACAGATCTGGTTTCTAAATACATTTTAAAGGAGGAATGTTGACCCCAAACCAAAATTTCTTAGACTAAACCTACCATGGGGAGCAACTTTACATACCTGTGCTAAGTACCAAAAATGCCTCCTCTGGGAAGTTTTCCGTCCTTGGGTGTAAAAGATTGGCAATCCCCGAACCCGTTGGTGGACACCGGCGGTGAAGGATGCTGTCAAGCTGAAGAAGGAGTCCTACAGGACCCTTTTGTCCTGTGGGACCCCGGAGGCAGCTGATAGGTACCGGCAGGCCAAGCAGAATGCGGCTTTGGTGGTTGCTGAGGCAAAAACTCGGGCGTGGGAGGAGTTTGGGGAGGCCATGGAGAACGAATTTCAGACGGCTTCGAGGAGATTCTGGTCCACCATCCGGCGTCTCAGGAAGGGGAAGCAGTGCAGTGTCAACACTGTATATGGTGGGGATGGTGCGCTGCTGACCTCGACTCGGGACATTGTGGGTCGGTGGGGGGAGTACTTCGAAGACCTCCTCAATCCCATTAACATGCCTTCCAATGAGGAAGCAGAGCCTGGGGACTCAGAGGTGGGCTCCCCCATCTCTGGGACTGAGGTCACCGAGGAGGTCAAAAAACTCCTTGGTGGCAGGGCCCCGGGGGTGGATGAGATACACCCGGAGTTCCTCAAGGCTCTGGATGTTGTAGGACTGTCTTGGTTGACACGTCTCTGCAACATCGCATGGACATCAGGGACAGTGCCTCTGGATTGGCAGACCGGGGTGGTGGTCCCCCTCTTTAAGAAGGGGGATCGGAGGGTGTGTTCCAACTACAGAGGGATCACACTCCTCAGCCTCCCTGGAAAAGTCTATTCAGGGGTCCTGGAGAGGAGGGTCCGTTGGATAGTCGAGCCTCGGATTCAGGAGGAACAGTGTGGTTTTCGTCCTGGTCGCGGAACAGTGGACCAGCTCTATACCCTTAGCAGGGTCCTGGAGGGTGCATGGGAGTTTGCCCAACCAGTCTACATGTGTTTTGTGGACTTGGAAAAGGCATTCGACCGTGTCCCTCGGGGAATCCTGTGGGGGGTACTCCGAGAGTATGGGGTACCGGCCCCCCTGATAAGGGCTGTTCGGTCCCTGTACGGTCGGTGCCAGAGCTTGGTCCGCATCGCCGGCAGTAAGTCGAACCCGTTTCCAGTGAGAGTTGGACTCCGCCAGGGCTGCCCTTTGTCACCGATTCTGTTCATAACTTTTATGGACAGAATTTCTAGGCGCAGCCAGGGCATTGAGGGGGTTCGGTTTGGTGGGCTCAGGATTGGGTCACTGCTTTTTGCAGATGATGTTGTCCTGTTTGCTTCATCAGGCCGTGATCTTCAGCTCTCTCTGGATTGGTTCTCAGCCGAGTGTGAAGCAGCTTGGATGAGAATCAGCACCTCCAAATCCGAGACCATGGTCCTTAGCCGGAAAAGGGTGGAGTGCCCTCTCAGGGTTGGTAGCGAGATCCTGCCCCAAGTGGAGGAGTTCAAGTATTTCGGGGTCTTGTTCACGAGTGAGGGAAGAATGGAGCGTGAGATCGACAGGCGGATCGGTGCGGCATCCGCAGTAATGCGGGCGCTGCATCGGTCTGTCATGGTGAAAAAGGAGCTGAGCCGCAAGGCGAAGCTCTCAATTTACCAGTCGATCTATGTTCCTACCCTCACCTATGGTCATGAACTATGGGTAGTGACCGAAAGAACGAGATTGCGAATACAAGCGGCTGAAATGAGTTTCCTCCGCAGGGTGTCTGGGCTTTCCCTTAAAGATAGGGTGAGAAGCTCAGTCATCCGGGAGGGGCTCAGAGTAGAGCCGCTGCTCCTCCGCATCGAGAGGAGTCAGATGAGGTGGCTCGGGCATCTGATCAGGATGCCTCCTGGACGCCTCCCTGGTGAGGTGTTCCGGGCACGTCTAACTGGGAGGAGGCCCCGGGGAAGACCCAGGACACGCTGGAGGGACTATGTCTCTCGACTGGCCTGGGAACGCCTTGGGATTCTCCTGGAAGAGCTAGAAGAAGTGGCCGGGGAGAGGGAAGTCTGGGCATCTCTGCTCAAGCTGCTGCCCCCGCGACCCGACCTCGGATAAGCGGGAGACAATGGATGGATGGATGGATGGATGGATGGGTGTAAAAGATGCAAAGTCAGTTCTGTTATCTCTGAATCAAGACATACAGTATTGAGCCTATTAGTGTTTCACAGATTAAACAACTGAATATATTAAACATTACATCACAAGTAAACATACAGCTCTTTATCAACAAAATTTTGCATGGAAAAACTTAAGCAAGACTTGCATAGATGGTGTACCTTCCATCGTACTTTAGCTGGAAGAATTAACACTGTGAGGATGAATATGCTTCCTAAGCTTCTTTTTGTCTATTAAAGCATTCTAATATACATCAATAAATCATTTTTTAAGAAATTAGACTCAACCATAACCTCAATTATTTGGAATTCAAAACATCCACGTATCCAAACGGCGACCCTACAAAACCGTAAGGCAGAAGGTGGCATGGTTCTATCCAACTTTCAGTTTTATTACTGGGCAGCAAACATACAAACTACAAAAACCTGGACACAAACAGATGAACATACACAGTGGGTAACTGATGTTATATATTATTTGATATTGTAAAAAAATCAAATTCTCTCTTGGAAGATCAGTTCAAAATTTTTTTACAACCTGGTAGGACCTAATCAATAACATTGTAGAATAATCATTTATATTGGGGGAAAAGACTCCTTTCTCTCTTTACTATTATCAGTAGTTTTACTTTGGCTTTCCTCTCTTCCTCATGGGTGGGGGTTGATTTGAATTTAGTTTTGTTAACTTGAATTTAGTTTTGTTTTGACTTGATTGTATGGAATGTTACATGCTTTTGACAAATTCAATAAAAGATGAGAATGAAGAAAATAAAAATAAAAAGAGAAAATCATTGGATAATGTGGATTTGGTCAAAATGATCATATTAATTCTTGTATTTTTCTTTTTTTTTCCTGTAGAGTTGGCAAAACATCCTGGTATGTGCATTTTCCAGTGTTCTGGTTTATTTTTCATTTACCTAGCATGTTAATTCATCTACAGTAAAGACTAGTTGGTAGTTGTGGCCAGGGGCCATACACCTAGACAAAACCTAATTAACTTATTGCAAGTGAAATCATACACAAATAGAAACATAATAATAATTTTAATCTTCATTCTGGTAAGTGTGATATGTGCCATACTTTTCTAACATGATTTCTGGAAATACAGAGTGATCTGTGCAAAATTTGATGAAATTTTGCATTATTCAAGTAGTCTTATGCAGCAACAGAAATGATTAACTAGTGTACATAAAGTAAGACGATTTCTGCTGTTCTGTTATTTAAGTATTGTGGTCATTTTGAAAAAGTAATATGCATCTGCATTTTATGTGAAACACAAGCAAGATGCAAACTTCAAAATTGCAGGAAAGTTGGAACCAGTAAGAGTCATAAAGCAACCAGTATGGGTAAGTCTGACAGACACAGAAAAATGGAAAATTTATCAGTTATAGTATTGATTAATAGCTAAGCTCAGAGAAAATGGGAACAGAGTAGAGAGAAACAAATTCCTTACCACGCAGCTGTCATCTGGTGGACAGCTGGTCATCCAACCCCACTTTGGACATTCTAACAATGCACCGCAGCACAGGCAAATATCATTGTTCCTTTTCAAGTGCTGGAATGAATTAAACAAATCATGTTGACAGTGATATCAGGACCTACTGCAGAAGACTAAAAAGAGAAACACAATTAAAATAAAACAGCCAGTGTCTAGCATTGTCTCAGTTGCTAAAATGCAGTATGAATGGCCTACAAATCAGTTCTAATGACAGCATAGTATGCTAAAATAATTAATCTTCAGTCTTGACATACAGTATATGCTAGGATCAATGGGACCTCCCTGTACTGAAAGGTACTTCACTGTAAAATTGCAGAGCACTAAATCTAAATGTTCTTCCTCCTATGATGGTTTTAGTTATTATTATAATTTTAAAGAAGCTTGTCTCTTAACATCATATCATATATTCTAGACTACTGTATAGACTTTAATAACATCTATAACACAAGATTGAGTACTAATGTTACAATGTAAAAACTGGAGTTACACATTAATGGTTTTTAATCCTTATTACTATTCTTGCCATCGTATGTTGAATTAATCTATCCACTGGAGGCAAACCAGCCCAACTTGGTGCCAGTCTGAAGCCTGGATAAATGGAAAGGGTTTAAGTTGGGTAGGGCATCCAGCTCTAAAACTTAGCCAAAGCCTTAATGATGGAACCAATGGAATCAGGTGGATAGGACTGGTGAGCTTTGTTGAGCTGAATGGCCTGTTCTCATCAAAAGTTTTCTAGTGTTCTAGTATGAACGTTAAAAATGCAGATAACTTACTACAGTCCTACAATGACATACTTAAAGCTCAAGAAAATAAAATAGTTTTAAGTCTGTTGCTGGTGTTCGATGGAAATCTAAATCAGCAACCTAATTGCTATAAATTAAACTTAGAAAACATAGTGTGGCTGCTGTCTTCGACAATCAAGTTGGTCTTCATTTTAACTTGTTTGTAATAAAGTGCAGTACTAATGAAGCAGTCAGTTGTGACTACTGGTAAAAATTATGCAGTTTTTTGTATAGTGAAAACTGGTTAATCTCACTCAATATCAATTTCACAGAATTCAGAGACAGTGGTTCTTCGTCTGTCTTACAAATAGTATACTTCAGCTCTTTAGTTTGTCACTGTCTTCTGGTGAAAATCCATGATTGTAATGAATACCTGTGGAGCACCTGGATATAAATGGAGTATCTGTAACAAACACTGATTTATACCGTTTGTGGACTTTATGAAAAAACAACAGAGCCACTACCACCCCCTCAATATTAATAGCACCCAGGTGAAGAAGGTGGCCAGTTTCATCTGACTACATGTCCACATCATGGGGTACCCAACCTGATCCAAACATACTGACACCTTGGTAAAGAAAGTACAACTTTATATTTACCACCTAAAACACCTAAGGGTTTTCACACTGCCCTCCAAGATACTAAAGAACTTCTGCACACCCACCATCAAAAGTATTTTTTTTTTGTAATCAATTTTTTATTGATGTCAAACAATCAAAAGATATTTTCATATTCAAATTTTTAAATAAAAACCCCTCCACCGGTGGCCATCCAAAACCCACCCTCTTGTGTAGTGTTATGTATTCATCTTGATTTGTAAAATGTCAAGGGGTATCCTGTTATTTCTTATATGGTAAAGGGCATGGTTGTGTGCACATGTGTAATATAAATGAGTGATACAGAGACCAGTGTGTGAGAAAGATATATAAGCATTTGTGGTTTTTTCAGTCGCATTAAATTACCCTGTGAGACTGTTTGTATTTAGACGTATACAGAAGATAAGGATATATAACACATCCCACCCCCGAGCTATTTAAAAAAGTGGATATTAAATTAAGACTATGCAGGTCACAGACAGGTCTCAGAGGCCTTCAAGCCCAGTTGAGGAAAGAAATCTAACAGAAAAGTGTCAGATTGAAATCAAGGGTTTTTATAATCAGCAATGACTTTATCAGGGATGTAGTGTTTTCCCATTTACTAATAGGATGCACAGGTACCCTGTTAATCCGCACAGCTGACAGTTCTAATAAAGAAGGTTGTAAAAAGAGGACTTCCAGACCAAGAAAGTGACAAATTCAGAATTCTTCTTAGACTTTTGGCTGCTATTGTGGCCAATGAAATTATGTGCTGGTAATGAAGGGAAGGAGAGAGAGAGTAGAAAAATTTAACAGAAGTAGAATAGTAGCAGAGCAAGGGATAGAAACAGATAAGATGGAGGAGAGGGCAAAGAACAGCAACTGTGGGGTATTCCCAGAATGTGTGGAGAAAGGTGCCCTGTGCATTAAAAGCACACTGATGGCAAACAGAATGGCTTTAATAAGGAAAGATGTCTGATCCATTTTTGAGTGACTGGGTCAGGCATAGTTGTGGAATCACGAAGATGGGCATACAGAGCAGAAATGCATTTAGTGGAACACAAGGGCGAGAAAAAGTAATCAAATAATGGATGGTTAAGAATGGGGGCAGAAAAACGTACTCTACACATCCTGAGAATGGATTTAACCTGTAAATAGAATAAAAGGAGGAAGCAGGAACAGAAAAGAGGCAACCCCAGTTAAATCAAACAAATTTCCAAGTGTGCTAATATCGTGTGAAGCCCAAAGTGGGTAAAAGATGGGTCGCCCACCAATGTTGAGAGAGCTGTTGTGAAACAATGGTGTGAGGGAGTGCTAGCACTATGTGGAGCCAAGGTGCTTTTCTATTTTGTAACAAACATAAAAAGCATAATTTATGAGAGGATTATATCCATCTGCTCCCTTTTTTGTTTTAAGTCGGATAAATGATAGATATTGCAAAGCGTAGGGGAAAACAGGATTTGTTTCTATAGGTAGACAAGATGGCGGGAAAGTAGGGTGTTCAGCCATAGGAATAATGTGCGAAGAACATATGCCCAATGGAACATTTCAAAATTCAGAAGAGAGATACCTCCAGCTATCCTCGATTTAATCAAAGAGGAGTGTTTAATAGCGGGTTTTTACCACTCCATAGAAATGAGATGATCACTGATCTGACCTGGATCCAGAAAGAATAAGGTTGGGGAAAAGGGAGAATTGAGCTGACAAAGATTGAACGGAGGACAATATTCATTTTAATGATTACCAAATGAGGAGGATAGAAAGAAGTTATTCCAGGACTGCATTGATTGTTTTACTTCAATATACACAGTGTGAAAGTTTGCCTGTACAAGATCAGTAATGGGAGGAGTAATGGTGATTCCTAAGTATTTGAAAGAGTTAACAACTAGAAAGAAGGAAGGAAAAGAAAGAGATTTGCAGGTTTGATGTACAGAGAGCAGCGCAGAGTTGCTCCATTTGATTGTATTGCTTGATAAGGATTCATATATACGAAATAATGTTAATATGTGAAGAATGTCAGGAGGGGAGTTTCCTAGGAATAGCAGAATGTTATCAGCATATATAGATACCTTGTGGATTGTGTTATGAGCCAGAATAGGTGTGAAAGCATCTAGTGTACACAGGGCAATGGCTAAATATTCCATCGAGATAATAAAAAGCAGTGGTGATAATACATAGCCCAACCTAGCTGAGTTTGTTAAAACAGAAGCCATTGGACAAGCATATAATTATTTAATCTTGTACATACAGTATCAAACACCATATCACTCATGATTCTCCACAAAAATTTCCAGTCCATCCTGTCAAAGGCCTTTTCTGCGTCAAGTGAGAAGAGTGCTACCTACAACCACACCCCAGCTCCTCCCAGAATTTTGCATATTTGAATATGAAAATCAATATAAATAAACTCTTCAGTTTGGTGTTTTGTTGAAAGTCCATGGGAAAAACACATGGAAAAAATGCAGGTGGAGGTCCTCCTCAGTGAAGTGGAGACAAGGAAAAATGTACTTTTTGGTGGCTTAGGCACTGGTATGAGCAACAAAAGGAAACTGATGGAATGACACTCAAATGTTAAAATTCAGAAAGCTACAGTGTCCAAAATAAAAAAGAAGTGGTCAGATATAAAAAAGGAGGGACACAGTGATGAAAAAGGTAGAAATTTTGACTTTAATCTTGAAATTTCCACTTTAATCTTGTAGCTAATTTTGTCATTAAAGGAGAATGTCATAAACTTCATCTTAAAATCAATCTTTAATTTACTAGAGTTTCTCAAATCCCATTGCAGACAGTGATTGCCACACAGAATACATTACATTCAAGACTTTCAGCTGTCTGAACATTTTAGAATACTAAGCTGTATATTTGATATCATCTTCATGATGAAATGCATTAAAGCATATATTAAAAAAATAGGGTTCATGGTGGTGCAGCGGTAGAGATGAGCTGAAGCCCTGGTCAGGGACTGTCCTTGCTTCCCACAAGATGCTTGCTTGGATTTATACAACCCTGGATGAAATAATTTATTGCAGCAGTACTGTGTCTATCAAATATACCAATCCCCAATTCCTGTCCTTCCATGTTCTTTCTCCTCATAACCAATCACCACAATATAAGCTCTGTAATAAATATAAAACCAGTTGTTAGCTTAGAATGCTGATTCTTCAAAACTTTTAAGGTACATTGAAAAATCCCAACAACGGCCTCTTTTCTGTGCTGCAGTCAGGTAAACATAACTGTTGCCTAAAGACCAGTACAGAGAGACAGAAGAGGAGATTTTGTCCACAGTCCAGTGTTAAATAAGTAAAGTGTCTAGAAGCACATGATGTTCAATTGGTAACTCACTTAACTGTTATTTAAGTTATTTATTTAGTTATTTGTAATTTATCACATATTTATAATTTTATTAATGATTTTGGATATTTATCAAGTATTGTATTGTTATTGTCCTTTGTAAAGTATCTTCAAAAATAAGTCCAAAAAGACACAAAAAAAAAGGTTTGGGGACCGTCCCCGTATATTGCCCTAAGACAATATCAGACTAAAGAAATGATCACAAGTCTTTTAAATTCAGAACAAATGACGGTTTTACTTTTGAAACATGATTGTTTAAATACAGAAAGGATTATGGGAAAAGGAAATGATAGGCATCAAAACAGGAACCAGAAATAACATCATCTGGAGGAGTCGGAAGTGATGTGATATTGTAGAGCCAGAAGTGAGGTTATTGGAGATGGCCGGAAGTGACGTAATCGGCGACCATCTTGAACCCGGAAGCGGGGCAATTATTTTTCCTCTGGTTTTCTGTAAACAGAAGAGATTTAGGTAAGCACCATGTGACACCCATATCTCACGATATTTCACTCACCTTTAGGCTCTTTGACTGCCTCCTAATCGCACGTGTGTGACATGACCCCCCACCTTAGCCCAGACCCATTGGGTCGGGCGACCTGCACTGAGAGGTCATGAACCTGGGAGAGAGCATCCGCATTGGCCTGCAAGGAACCCCTACGATAAATGACACAAAAACGGTAAGGTTGCAAATCCAAAAACCACCTAGTGACACGTGGATTCAACTCCGTATGAAGGGACATCCACTGTAAAGCGGCATGATCCATCACGAGAGTAAACTCTCGTCCCAATAGATAGTACCGTAAAGATGTTATAGCCCACTTAATCACCAAGGCTTCCCTCTCCACTGCAGCATACTTGGTCTCCCGGTCCAGCAGTTTCTGGCTAAGGTACATAACGGGGTGTTCAGCACCATCGACGCATTGGCTCAGCACAGCACCCAATCCTGTGGCCGATGCGTCAGTCTGGAGGATGAAAGGATGAGAAAAGGTAGGAGATCTCAAAACAGGTGCTGACGTAAGGGCCAATTTTAAGTCACTGAATGCTTTATCAGCCGAGCTATCCCATACCACTTTTAAAGGTGCTCGTTTCCTTGTGAGACTAGATAAGGGTGCAGCAATTTCAGAGAAATGAGGTACAAAATGGCGATAGTAGCCTGCCAACCCCAAAAAAGCTTAATTTGCCTCTTAGATTATCGGACGGGGCCAATTAATGATGGCATCTATTTTAGTACATTGTGGTTTAACAGTACCCCCACCCACCAGGTAACCTAAATATTTGGCTTCAGAAAATCCAAAAAAACATTTTTTCAGATTAATATGAAGCCCAGCTAACGCTAGTGTGGAGAGAACTGTTTTAACCTGCAGTACATGATCCTTCCATGTGCCGGAATAAATGATTACATCATCCAGGTAGGCGGCACTAAATGAATTGTGGGGCCATAGCAGTGTGTCTATCAGATGTTGGATGGTAGCTGGTGCCCCGTGCAAACCAAAAGGAAGAACCCTGTACTGCCAATGTCCACTCGGTGTACTAAATGCGTTTTTTTCTTTAGCGGAGGCCGTTAAGAGAATTTGCCAATACCCTTTCGTCATATCAAGAGTAGTTAGGAAGTGCGCGTTCCCCAGTTGATCGAGTAAATCATCCACTGGCAGCATGGGATACGCGTCAAACTTAGAGACCTGATTAAGTCGACGAAAGTCATTGCAAAACCTCCATGACCCGTCAGGCTTAGGAGTTAAGACAATTGGACTAGATCAAGGGCTATAGCTTTCTTCAATAACCCCTAATTCTAGCATTCGCCTAATTTCCAACTCTACTTCCGCTTTCTTTGCCTCCAGGAGCCTATAGGGTTTTTCTCTGACAATTACTCCA
Organism: Erpetoichthys calabaricus; assembly: GCF_900747795.2. Taxonomy (NCBI): domain Eukaryota; kingdom Metazoa; phylum Chordata; class Cladistia; order Polypteriformes; family Polypteridae; genus Erpetoichthys; species Erpetoichthys calabaricus. The sequence goes on along the minus strand of NC_041394.2, from coordinate 344,971,983 downwards.
GGGTCAGTAATGATGTCATGCACAATCAACGCAGTACGAACAGGAAGCTCATCCACAACTTTGGGGACAGACAAGATAGCATTTTTGAGATCTTGTCGTTGTTCTGGCATCAAGTCGGGCCGAAATTAAGGTGGGGTTGAGACATAAACAGAGAACGAGGCTGGCCGGAGGAGGGATCTAGTTCCCTATCCTTCCATGGCTTCAGCAAGTTAATATGATTTACACGTTCGGTCGGTCAATGATTGGGTTGTTTAACCAAATAATCGACAAGACCTTTCCTTTCCTTAATTTCATAGGGACCTTGCCAGTGGGCTAATAATTTGGAATGAGAAGTCTTTTAGCATATCCAATAGACCTCTGGGTTGTCTTCCATATAATAATTCAAAAGGAGAAAAACCCGTAGAGGACTGTGGGACTTCCCGGTATGCAAACAAAACGAGAGGGAGTAACTGATCCCAGTTTCTCCCATCCTCGTTAACCACCTTGCGTAGCATCTGCTTTAACGTCTGATTAAAACTTTCCACCAATCCATCAGTTTGCGGGTGATAGACTGACGTTTTCAGATGTTTGATCTGGAGTAATTTAGCCACCTCCCTGAACGTCTCCGAAGTGAAGGGAGTCCCTTGATCCTTGAGAATCTCTTTGAGGATCCCAAAACGAGTGAATATCCCTACTAGTTCCCGTGCGATATTTTTAGTATTAGCTGAGCGCAACCGAACAGTTTTGGGGAATCGAGTGGCATAATCTACTAGGACTAATATATTTTTAAAGCCCTTTATCGAGGGTTCTAAAGGTCCCACGAGATCAGCTCCGACTCTTTCAAATGGGATATCAATAAGGGGAAGAGGAACGAGAGGAGCTTTAGTCCGTTTGGGAATCTGGCGAAGTGGACACTCCGGACAAGAAGCGCAAAATCGCCTGACCTCCTCATTAATTCCTGGCCAATAAAATCGGAGCTTTATTCTCTCCAATGTTTTTTCAGAGCCTAAATGGACTTCTAGAAGGTGAGCATGCGCTAACTCACACACTTGTCACCGAAAAGTGCGTGGGACGAGCAGCAATGTTCGCACTTCGCCCCCGTGTTCTGCCACTCTATATAACAATTCATTTTTTATTACAAAGAACGGCATCGGTGGTATGGGATCTAGGGTATTATCACCCTCGGCAGATACAATTGCATTCCTTGCAAACTTTAGGGAATCATCATTCCATTGTTCTCGTTTGAACGAGGGAGAGGTTAATATAATTTGGGAAGGTAAATCTTGTATTGGGTCTCTATCGACCTCAATGGGCGGAGTATCTGTCACCACGTTCCCCTCGTTAGCTGTACTAACTCCCGCAGAGGATGATGAGACATCAAATTCTTCACATTGGGTACCCGTGTGGGTCCGTGCTACTGAGGGACATGGCAAGGAGGCAGTCGGAGTATCATTCTCCATAACTAAGCCTAAATTCTTTTCTGGTACAGTTATGTTATTACCGCTGTTAATTTTATTCCAATCTCTACCCAGTATGACTGGAAAAGGGGGATCCGGTAATAAAGCCATGGCCATTCCCACTACAGTAATCCCTCCTCCATCGCGGGGGTTGCGTTCCAGAGCCACCTGAGAAATAAGAAAATCCGTGAAGTAGAAACCATATGTTTATATGGTTATTTTTATATTGTCATGCTTGAGTCACAGATTTGCGCAGAAACACAGGAGGTTGTAGAGAGACAGGAACGTTATTCAAACACTGCAAACAAACATTTGTCTCTTTTTCAAAAGTTTAAACTGTGCTCCATGACAAGACAGAGATGATAGTTCCGTCTCACAATTAAAAGAATGCAAACATATCTTCCTCTTCAAAGGAGTGCGCGTCAGAGAGATAGAGAAAAAAAGCAAACAAATCAATAGGGCTGTTTAGCTTTTAAGTATGCGAAGCGCCGCGGCACAAAGCTGTTGAAGGCGGCAGCTCACACCCCCTCCGTCAGGAGCAGAGAGAGAGAGAGAGAGAGAGAGAGATAGAGAGCCAGAGAAAAACAAACAAGCACAAATCAATACGTGCCCTTCGAGCTTTTAAGTATGCGAATCACTGTGCAGCATGTCGCTTCAGGAAGCAGCTTGCACAGAAGGTAGCAACGTGAAGATAATCTTTCAGCATTTTTAGACGAGCGTCCGTATCGTCTAGGTTTGCGAACAGCCCCCCTGCTCAATCCCCCTACGTCAGGATCAGTGAAAGTCAGCGCAAGACAGAGACAGAGAAAAGTAAGTTGGATAGCTTCTCAGCCATCTGCCAATAGCGTCCCTTGTATGAAATCAACTGGGCAAACCAACTGAGGAAGCATGTACCAGAAATTAAAAGATCCATTGTCCGCAGAAATCCGCGAACCAGCAAAAAATCCGCGATATATATTTAAATATGCTTACATATAAAATCCGCGATGGAGTGAAGCCGCGAAAGGTGAAGCGCGATATAGCGAGGGATTACTGTACATTGTGATTTACCGAGACTACACATCGGGCTGTTTTGTAAAACCGGATGTCCCCATGAATACATTTCAGACTAGTTTTGATTTTAGTCCATTGTTACGGTAAAACAAAACAGGCAGCAACAATAGAGATGTTACTCCCGGAATCAAACATCTCCCTTACTTTTTTACCATTTATAAGAACTGCACCTGTATATGGGAGAGATAACGGGTTAGTCACCATGGCACAATACCTTTCTCCCTTCACCAAAGAACAATCCATGGGCTCTGTGATACAATTGGGGGACAAATGACCAAGTTCCCCACACTTGAAACAGCGCGGGGGGTTGTAGGGTTTGTCTCTTTTGCGAACGGTAGTCACGGGAGGTTGTCAGATGAGATCAGGAGCTGCCCCACATGCCTGTTGGGTGCGATGAGAAAACCGTTCTGATCGCCCTGATTTGCAAGCCGCCCAGTGTCGCTCCGCAATCTTGATCAGTGTATCCATATCCTCAAAGTTATGCTTACGGACCTGCTGGGCAATCTGTTCAGGGAGGGCATGGACAAACGTTTCACAGGCCAGTAGCTCGGCCATTTTATGTGAGTTGGTGATATCTGGCCTTAATCAGCGACACACTTTACCCCAAGCCTCAAAAGCCTGGGTTCTCAGAGGGCTCTCGGGGTCAAATTGCCACTCCCTCCATTCGCTCGCCTGCTGCTCCGCTGATATGGCATAGCGTTTAAACACCTCAAGTTTTAGAGCATCATAATCGGCAGCCTGTTCCTCAGTTAAATCATAATAGGCTCTCTGCGCCACCCCCTTCAGGTAGGGAGCCAGTAGGTACACCCATTCCGACCTCGGCCATGCATTCCGCTTAGCGGTACGCTCAAAAATCAAAAAATATGTTTCTATATCGTCCCCCTCAGTTAGGGTCATTAATTGGGTTGGTAATGACCGAGCGGCCTCTGTTCGAACTGATGTGGCGGCACGGGCTTCAGCTTCCGCTAGCTGGTCCTGATCTCCCCCATCTGTACTTTTAAAGTACGGAGTTCGCCCATAATGGAGGTTAGCATGGTATTTAGGTCCTGTTCTTCTGTCATTTTCTTGAAAAAAAAAGAACAATCCTGCCGACTACGCCAATTGTAAAGTATCTTCAAAAATAAGTCCAAAAAGACACAAAAAAAAGGTTTGGGGACCATCCCCGTATATTGCCCTAAGACAATATCAAACTAAAGAAATGATCACAAGTCTTTTAAATTCAGAACAAATGACGGTTTTACTTTTGAAACATGATTGTTTAAATACAGAAAGGATTATGGGAAAAGGAAATGGTTGGCATCAAAACAGGAACTGGAAATAACATCATCTGGAGGAGTCAGAAGTAATGTGATATTGCAGAGCTGGAAGTGAGGTTATTGGAGATGGCTGGAAGTGACGTAATCGGTGGCCATCTTGAACCCGGAAGCGGGGCAATTATTTTTCCTATGGTTTTCTGTAAAGAGAAGAGATTTAGGTAAGCACCATGTGACATCCATATCTCGCGATATTTCACTCACCTTTAGGCTCTTTGACTGCCTCCTAATCGAATGTGTGTGACACCTTTTATTCTTCTTCTTAAAGGCTCAGTATTGTATTGTATGTATAATTTTTATGTGATAAAGTTTTATTTGATTTTCTGATTCATATAAAGGCAGAAACCTTCTCTGTATGATTTACTGGTGACAACAGATGCTCTTCCCATGGAAATACCTGCACCAAATCCATTAAACATCAACTTGTCATTAGAATGATTTTCAGTCATCTAGGATTCTGTAAATGCCATAATTCATTAACCTCTGCAAGTAGATTGCAGTGTGCAATGATTCCCATAGTAAATACAGTTTATTTCCATGAGACTGATCATTTCCTATTATGCACATTTGTGTTCTCTCTTGAATACCTCTTCTTTTTTCACCTTTTGTGAAGGTAGTGAATTAAATTTGTGGTTAGGTTCACTGAGAAATGAGGTGGTAGATACTATACATATATCCATGTAGATTCCAGTAAATTAGGCGTTCTTCTCTGTAATGTGTAAACCATGTTGGCATGTAGACCTAGGCCAAATCAAAAGAACTATAAATCCTGAGAAAGATAAAAATCCAGAACTCATCACCTTGTCTGCAACACTATTAGCATCAAATGTACATTTAAAAAACATGAGAATAGAATAGACGCCATTTAAGAGAAAGAAATTTTTAACAAAACATGGAGTGAGGCAATCCTTTAGCAGGTTGCTAAAATAGCATTGTCTTATTAAGGCAAAGGAAATCCTATTTTATTAAAATATGAGACCTTTTTGGAAAAGAAACAAAAATATTTCATAATTGTGAAGCATACAATTTATGACTTTCAAAAAATCTGTTGCAGTGCTTCATCAATAGATAGCTTATAAAAGACAAAAAATAAGAATCCCAGGCACTGTGACTAGATGAGTGCAGAATTGGATTAAACACAATTTATTATGGTAAAAGAAGGTATTTCAGAATAGAAAAGATGAAAAAAATGAACAGTGCTTGGGGCTATACTGTTTTGAATCTATGCTTCTGATTTAGACAATAATATAACTGCAAATTAGTTAAATGTGAAGGTGAAAAAAAGTTTGATAGATTAGGTAGTGGCAAGTGGTCAAAGCAGATAAACTGGGATAAATTTTGGAGTTGGGCAAATAATTAGCACATGAGACACAAAAGTGAATACATGGCAATAAGTAAATAAATAAATACATACATACATAAATCAAATTAAATTAATAAATAAAATAAATAAATAAGCAATATAAAAAAGGACTTCATCCGCATGTTCAGAGATAGCAAGGACCACCAGTACAACAGGGAAAAGGGGTCAGAAGTCACAATGGACCAAAGGACTTTAAAGGTTTTCATTTCTGGATGACTTTCTTATTTTTTGTGTAAAGTTGATAGTTTCTGTTCCATCACATTTACCGTGTACAGTTGAGCTCTGACATTCTGTCATGGCCACTCAACTCTGGAATTCTCTTGCTCGGTCTCTCTGAGATTGCTCCTCTTTTCCCACCTTTTAATCTCAACTCAGAACTTTCCTCTTTGACAAATTTTTGTCTTCTGTGTGATTTTTTTCCCCCTATGTATGTAAAGCAACCTTAGGTTTGTGAAAGATGCTCTATAAATGCAACTTATTATTATTAATAATAATATTAAGAGTTGACACTGAACTGTGATAACTTAGTTATAGGAAATCAAGTCAGATTGAACTGTGATGCTTTAGTTTCCAAAGATCCTTATCACACTGTTTCTGTCTTCTCTCACTGCAGCTTTGAAAGTCATAAAACGATTCCGTCATGAAGATCTCCTCAAAGTCACTGAATACTACAAGCCCTACCTGGCATATGTGATTAAAAGTAAAATGACAAGCATCCTGCAGAGCCTGGAAGCTAAGCACATCCTTACCACTGATGATGCACAAGTAGATGTTTTATTACGCTATAAAATCAAATAACACTACTCATTCTCTTACAGTACCAATTGTTTTATTGTGGTGAAGGCATTTGGGGACATTTCTCTGTTTAAAGCACATGTTCATTTCAAATAAACACTCTTCTTCTGTACACTCACAGTTAAATGTCATGCCTCTGTCACTACTTTGGTTTGCCTGTTTTTATACTAACAAAGCTTTGGGATTATATAGTTCACTGTTGCAATGCGCTTCCAACCAGAACTATGGTCTGATAACTTCTGCAGCTTTCTCTCAGATTTCCCCCATGCCTGTCACTGTAGCTTACTTCTTAACATTGTTCTGTCTCCCTTGCCATCGACTGACCTAGCTTTTCCAATAATTAAAAGAAAGCAAAATATGTCATTATGTGTGTTGCTTCCAGGTGGCACATATGCCTGGTTTGTTTTCCAAAAACAATCAATTTCAGTGAATAACAAACAAGAAAGTGAAAGACACAGATAAAGATCAAGACAGTTTTGTGAGTTTCCTGAAGTATTTTTGTTATCTGAAATTTAAAGTACTAGACAGTTCACAAAGTCCTACTATCTACCATACTACTGCACTGCTTAGTAACTTGTTCCATATATCAGTGGTAATATATAACAAAATTGAATGTTGAGTAGTATGACTTTTGCTGAAGTGTATAGGAAAGTAAGTTTTTTTTCCCTCATTACTGCCTACTGTTTTGGGATGTTTATTTATACATAACCAACAAAGCCAGGTTCAAACTGCTGGGCATGTACAGGGGCCTTCCTACTGTAAGGCAACAGCTCCACCACTGCACGGCCCGGCAGACTCAACAATGAATGCAAGTGCAAGAATAAATGGTATGCTTTGTTTGTGAATATGTAAGGAATTATGCAGTGTGATACTTGTCTGCTAATGAGATGTCTTTAATAAAAAAAATATATGACTTGAGTTCAGCTGTAAAATGCTGGCACATGTATTGAATCACATAAAGTACATGTTTTTTCATGTCAGATGTGTAAACACGCAAAAAAAAATAAGGTCTGTTTATAATTGTATTAGCATAGATTGTCAGATCCGCCATTTTTTTGAAAACACATATATATATATATATATATATATATATATATATATATATATATATACTAATTAATAAAAGGCAAAGTCCTCACTGACTGACTGACTGACTGACTGACTGACTGACTGACTCACTCATCACTAATTCTCCAACTTCCCGTGTAGGTGGAAGGCTGAAATTTGGCAGGCTCATTCCTTACAGCTTACTAACAAAAGTTAGGCAGGTTTCATTTCGAAATTCTACGCGTAATGGTCATAACTGGAACCTGTTTTTTGTCCATATACTCTAATGGAGGAGGCGGAGTCACGTATCCCGTCATCACGCCTCCTACATAATCACGTGAACTAAAAACAAGGAAGAGATTTACAGCACGAGTCAAACGCGGGAACGAAGGTAAATGATGTTAATTTTTGAGTGTCTTTTAATACTATGTAAGCATACATATTAACACATGTGCAATTAAACGTATGCATTTACGGGGTGATTTCTCAGGCTTAAAAGCTTGCCTTTTATCAAACGCGGGAACAAAGGTAAATGACGTTGGTGAGTGTCTTTTAACCCTTTAACCGCCAACTCCCTAAATATTCCCCATGCCAGGAGAAATCTGAACAATTTTCATTTTTTTACTTTACATTTATTCAAGCAGTATTTACCTGCTGAAATACCTGCTGAAATGTTTCAAATAAATGGTCAATCAAAGGACGTAGCTTGAACAAGCGGTCACGGTTTTAATCTTTCTTATCTGGCTCAGATAACGGGCAGCAGTCCAGTTGAGATGCTGTGGATACACCCACTCATCGCCATCATCCGATGCGTCGTCATTCACAGTATCATGCAGCGCACATTACTGATCATCATTGTCGCTAAAATCTTCTTCAGAACTGCTACAATCATGATCAGAATTATTGTCCAAAATCGCCTGCAAAACCTCACTTGAAGTCAGTTTACGTTTCGCCATATTCACAGCTTTCACTTTCGAATCACATCACGTCAGCAGCCAATACAACCGCAGAGTTGTCGAAATACAATGTAGTAATAATACCCACGCCAAACTGTCAGTTATACTACGCGCCAGGCATTCACATAACCATAGGCAAATGTGCCGGATAATTCCGGCAGTAAGGCGTCAGCAATAACGCTACGATGCTGGATATATCCGGCAGAGGGCGGTTAAGGGGTTAATACTGTGCAAGCATACATATTAACACATGTGCAATTAAACGTGTGCATTTACGGGGTGATTTCTCAGGCTTAAAAGCTCGCCTTTTATTAAAAAGGTAAATGCAAACTGTTTTCATTCTGAAGGGCACAAACCACGTTAGATTTCAGACGTTAAACGCGCAAAAATGTCGGTACACCAGATAAATAAGCGCAACATATTATCAGTTGTATTGTATGCTTACAATACATATAGAAATGTGTTAATCGTTAACTAATATTATGAGATGGTGTTTTTCGACTCGCGCCTTGATTTAAACGTTTGCATTTCTTGGTGGGTTTGCGTAGCTTATTGTTAATATCTTTACACCTCTTTTTAAGACTTAATTTAAAAAGGTTTTCTTTTCTTCTTAATTAAAATTTAAAAGCAATACTTCACCGCTGCGAAGCCCCTCTAGCGCTGATGTCCGAGGTTCGATTACCGTAAGCGAGTGCAGTGAGTGTGTACGCCTGATGAGCCAAGAATAAGGGGGAAAGACGTGTCGCGTACTCTTTGTATTATTTGACAGTAAACTATTTTCAACCATTCTATGATCTGCTTCTCACAACTGAAGGCACCGTGCCTGATGTTACCTCACTTGCTGGCCAACCATAAGCGTTACCTGGTAGGTAACCAGCCACTCACTTCACTCCCTTACGGGAATCGAACCTCGGATGTCAGCGCTACAGGCGAAGCCCCTAAAATTGCGCCACAGCATGTGGTTCGTTTATTTGACAACATGTAGATCGGGGTAATTACATTCACGGCATTCGTAGTCTGATTCACAATCTGATTGTATGGGTGGTTACCTACCAGGTAACGCTTATGGTTAGCCAGCAAGTCAGCTCGAAGTGATCACTCGAGTGAAGGCAGCTTCACAAAAAAACAGATCCTTAACAAACTGTTATTAGTATATTTTCCCTCAATTTAAAAAGGTTTTCTTTTCTTCTTAATAAAAATTTAAAAGCAGTACTTCGCCGGTGCGAAGCACGTGGATTTGACCGACTGACACATACAGACATATTCATGACTGCAGGTACTTCGGAAAGAAAGCACCGTGTAAACCTAAAGTTTAAATTAAGTTCATAGACCTACAAAAGGTTGCCATTGATTTGAGGCAAGATTGCTTCTCTTCTGTACAACTATACGTTGCATTCTCAAGAGTGTGCTTGCACGGCTTCGGATATAGATATATATATATATATATATATGTCTATATATAAATATGTAAGCTTATAAGTTCTGCCTTACTTCTCTTTAAGAAAGGAAGATGTAATGATATTTGATTTAAACGATTCCATGTCTTCCTGGGTTTGCGTAGCTTATCGTCTAAAAAGGAGAAACCCTCATTTATAAAACTTTGCTGCAGATGACTTAGCTTATTGTCAATATCTTTACATGTTTTTTTAAGACTTATTGACTGAAACGGGCTTTCACGAAAAAACTTAGGGCTTTGCTACAGGATACACCCTCCACAAGTTAAGGAAGTAAAAATAAAAGTATATATTTCTGTTTTATTTAAACCTTTTAAGTTCGTATGCATAGCCCCATTTGGCTGTTTTAGTTTTTTTTTTCTTTCTTCAGTAATATTTAATCTCCTTAAAGAAAAAGAACATATCCATTTTACTTTTTTTGTATCTCTTTAGTAATATTTTAGTGTAAAAGGATAACCAGTATTTAAACCTTTTATGTTACTTTATAAATTTATTTTACACAATGTTGAAAAATTAATAAGAAAGCTACATATTTTGGCAGTTGCTGCTTTAATTTTCAATGAAATGAAAAAAGCTCTCCAAGAGAAAACGTCAATTAAGAAGAAACAGTTTGCACTATCTAAAAAGGAGAAACCCTCATTTATAAAGGTTTGCTGCAGATGACTTAACTGAAAATAAATTAATAGTTCCTATGTGTATAATACATATTTAGCTATTTTACTTATGCCTTTATTCCAGCAACTTGCAACATCTGAGGTACAATTTGTTACATTACTTTTGTTTTTTGCAGCACAGGCAGGTGAAGTGACTTCCTCAGGGTCACACAGTGGTGTCAGTACCAGGATTTGAACTGACAAGCTCCGGGTTTACTGAAATATTACTGAGAAAGAAAAAAAACGAAAACGGGCAAATAGGGCTATGCATACAGATGTCCATCCATCCATTATCCAACCCGCTATATCCTAAATACAGGAGCCAATAAGTAGATATGTATATATACAGTATATATATATCTATATGTGAATGTATGTATGTATGTATATATGTATGTCTATATTTATATGTATATATATATATATGTAGATATGTAAATTTGTATATGTATATATATATATATATGTATATGTGGATGTGTATATGTATATATATGTATATGTAGATATGTGTATATGTAGATATGTATATATATGTATATATGTTTATGTATATATATATATGGTTACATAACCTCTTTAACACACTACTTCTCTGCTGTGAAGCGCGGGTATTTTGCTAGTATATATATATATGTAGATATGTAAATATGTATGTATGTATGTGTGTATATATATATGTATGTGTATGTATGTATGTGTATATGTATGTATATATATATATGTGTGTTTGTGTATGTATGTGTGTATATGTATATGTATATATATATGTTGATATGTGTATATATATATATGTATATATATGTGGATGTGTATATGTATATATATATATATATGTATATATTTATATATATGTATATGTAGATATGTGTATATGTAGATATGTGTATATATGTATATATATATATGTATATATATGTTTACATAACCTCTTTAACACACTACCTCTCCGCTGCGAAGCGTGGGTATTTTGCTAGTGTATATATATATGTAGATATGTAAATATGTATGTATGTATGTGTGTATATATATATGTATGTGTGTATATGTATGTGTATATATATATGTTGATATGTGTATATATATATATGTATATATATATGTGGATGTGTATATGTATATATATATATATATATATATATATATATGTATATATTTATATATATGTATATGCAGATATGTGTATATGTAGATATGTATATATATGTTTATATGTATATGTATATATATGTTTACATAACCTCTTTAACACACTACCTCTCTGCTGCGAAGCGCGGGTATTTTGCTAGTATATATATATATATATATATATATATATATATATATATATATATATATATATATATATATATATATATATATATATATATATATACTGTTCAAAAAATTACAGGAACAAGTAATCACCACAATCTAAAACTAAGTCAGTTAAGCTTCAGGGATATCAATCTCTGCTTTGGTGCAAATGAAAGTGACAACAGCTGCACTGGAGAGGCAACAGCAATAAGACTCCCAAAAAGGAAAGGTTTTGCAGGTGGTGGCCACAGACAATTGTGCTCTCCTTATCCTTTTTGACTGATTCTTGTCTAGTTTTTCATTTTGCTGGTGTCCTTGTCACTACAGGTAGCATGAGGTGGTACCTGTAGCTGATTCAGGTTGCACAGGTAATCCAGCTCCTCAAGGATGGCACATCCATACATGCCTTCGCAAGAAGGTCTCAAGAGTATGGAGGAGATACCAAGAGATGGGCCAATACACCCCGCACAATCTCCGAAGAAGTTGTTTGTAGTATACCACACTCCATGAAAAGGGTGAAGAGACCAATACAACAGAGAGTACTGGCAGTTATTTGGTTCATCTTCAAGCACTGCTGCTGACAATGTTTTCACATCATTTTGGTTGACAAATCAGCTACTTGCTCAAAAGACAATCCTGCTCTGTGTTGGATTCAAAATGAGACAGGAGCTGGCAGATCACTGTGAAAGGACACAAAAGATAGTTAAACTGACAATGACAAAGTGCTGAGGCAGTCAGAGAAAACACACAAAGCAAAACCAAAGTGAATGCACTGCATTGAGCCAGTAAGATTGCAAAAATGAAAGCAGACTGATGTTGACAGTATTATGCTAAGTCCATCATTCTACCTTTCATTTACTTTCATGTAACTATGTAAGTAATGCTGTAATTTCATAAACTCTTCATTGTATATAGAAAACTATTGTTTTTACTTATTATTTTATTCTTCCAGCTGATTGAAGAAGGTCGTTTTGATTTTCATGATTAAATACTGAAGTGGTTTTATTCCTAGTCAGAGAGAAGCTTTGGATATCCAGTCAAATTGCAACATCCCTTTGGGTCATTCTTACTCCCAGTAAAATGAAACAGTATATGTACACGCAATAAAACAAAATAAAACTATGTAATGTGTCACCACTAAAAATTAGTTTCTACTTCATGTATTATGTGCCCAGCTGAGAAAAATGTATTATTTTTCTTTTCACTAATTAATACTGAAGCAGTTTTCTATCCCATGGCTGTGCAATGTATACTAACATTTAAAGTGAAAATATGTATAAACAATATATGTTGTGTGCTAAGAAATTGTTTCTTTTTATATTCACTCAAACTGTATAAGGCTATATGTAGCTTTTGTTGGTAGGGATGTATGGAAAAGTCATCAGGATGCTGAGTTTATGGGCAACTAAAGAGAACAAATTAGATTTTTTCAATGATTATCTTACTGAAAAAAGCAGGGTGTTTCTGTTGTTAATTTAATAGTCATTTTCTAAAATTAAACACTAAGATTGTTAACTTGTTTCTAGAGTGCTATTTTGTGGTATTTCTGTACAGTACAGTTTTATTTCAGGAAAGGTCTTTTCATTTGGGAATTGCTTAACAGTTTTGTCTAACCTCTTATTATGAGTCTGGCATTTAAAGGGTGATTGTGCAGAAAGGGACCACAAAATGAAGCCATTAGGTGAAAACTAAAAGAATATTCAGAGTTCAAGAAGGACAGCTTTGCCAAGAAATCTAAGAAATCATTACCTCCTACACTGGACATGAAGGATGGCTTGGCAAAGCTGAAAGGTTAGGTACTGGTATATCTGGGATAAAACAGAGACAAAGAGGATGAGGAGGAGAATGATTAACAACAGCACAGGTTTTAGAATGTCACTAATGTAAATTGTACTGTCAGTGTAAAATTGTCAGGTCAGATTGGTCACTCCACTCATCGAGTGGTCATCACTAAAATGGATCTCTGCTTATTTGGTTGTTTTTTTCAGATTTTCAAATCCAAAGAAGAGTCTAACGGGACAGAAGGCGTGAAGTCTTTCATTAGTGACATGATGAAGGACAATATGGCACTGACCGGCCTGTGGGAGGCACTGACTGATGAACTTGTGAGATTTCCATCACCAAATATGATCAGAATAATGGAGGAAGTGGCAGATAGTGGTGAGTTAATGGACCTCCGGTTCTTACATCACAGTGTACTCCTAAACGTCTAAACAAAAACACAATAGAAGATACCACACAGCAGACCACTGGGACAAAAAGCCCACTTAAAGCTTAATGAATCTCATTTTATAGCACCCTCTTGTTTATGGAAAGACTTTTGTTAGCTATATTGTAGTAGCCTGAGAGTCACAGGATCCATATTTCTCCTTTGTCCCTTGTGATAGGTGGCCGGCCTTTCATCCCGGCCAATAACCCCAGACCGCCAGGTGGAGCCCTCCCTGCAGCATGGAGGTGCCCCGAATGCCAGCAGGGAATTCTGGACAATGCAGTTTTTATCCCCAACACTGCTGGATGCCGTGGGGGCCGCTAGGGGACGCTGCAGGGAGGAACAAGGATTATTTGCCCTACACCCCAGAAGTACATTCAAGTCACATGGACAGGAGGAATGACATGCTTCCGGGGTGAAGAAGAAAGGATTTTTATCTAACCCGGGAGTGTTCCTAGTCACGTGGACAGAGAGGGCGAAACACTTCCGGGTCAAGGACTATAAAAAGGACTGTGAGAGACCAGAGCATTGAGCTGAGCTGGGTGGAAGGGTGGCAACGCGTCTGGGAATGGAGGATTGTGATTAGTGTATTGTTTATTGATTCTTGATTTATTATATGAGTATAGTTTGGTGTGTAGTTGCTTTGTGCACTTTAATATTGTCCAAATAAATAATTATTGCACTTTTACCTGGCGTCTGAAGAGTGGTCAGAGGAGTCGAGAGGACCAAAAACTGTCACACCCTGTATTTGCAAACCTTTTTGTCAGATGCACACCTTCAGTGACTAGAAAGATGACTTGGTTTATTTTTCCTGCTTTGTCACAGGTTTTGTTTTCTTGATTTTGAACAGAATTTGTTTTCTTGATTTCCTAACTGTTTTTTTTTACATGGATTCAACTTTAAAGCGAGATGCTCCTTTTTTCTATCCAGTTCATTTCTGTGATGGGCTGTTTTTTTGCCTTCTATCTGTCAAGATCATTGAGTTTCACACATAGTTAACTTGAGTTAAATCCTTTGTTTTCTATGTCCTGTGATTGACTTTACTGGAATAATCCACTCCATGCCCCAATATTAGGAAACAAACCCCAAGAGCACTGAAACAAAGCTTTAAGTAGAAAAATCGAGTGAAACTCTTAAGTTATCTCATGAAGATCAGATGCATGGAGACTGAATATCATAAAGTGTTTTGGGCACTATGACAATACCCAAAACTAGCAGGCCCTCTCTGTGTGCCTTCATCTGAAGTTTTTATGAAATGAGAGTTTCCTCCAAGGCAATATGGGTGAGGCCTTCAAAAATAGCCAGGGAGCAGGCCAAAATCTTACCTGTTCTGCCTAGTAGAGGCTCCCCTGATTTCATCCAGGCTCCAAGGCTACCTGATGGCTCCAGCTGAAACTTGCCCAAAAATTTGTAGCTGGCAAAATAAATACAAATTTTTCAAAAATATATATACTGTATATATTTATGATGAAGCTCCACAAAAGGAAGGATAACTGTAAGCCCTTAGCTTGTATTAACAGGACAAATAAGAGTCTTTACAAAGCAAGGATTTGTTCACAAAAAGTATCACCATACAAAAAAAGTATCCAAAGAGCAAAAGAAATAAGTACAGAAGGTTGGCCTAAAATTTAATCCTAAACAAATAAGGCCTGATGCATTGCGGAGAAAATCAATATGCTTTAAACACAGTTAAAATAAACGCAGAAAACCAAAAACGAAGACTGGGAACATAATCCATCCATCCATCCATTTTCCAACCCGCTGAATCCGAACACAGGGTCATGGGGGTCTGCTGGAGCCAATCCCAGCCAACACAGGGCGCAAGGCAGGGAACCAATCCCGGGCAGTGCGCCAACCCACCGCATGGGAACATAATACTTAATATAAATGCACCAGACATAAATGATTGCTAACTCTTGGACCTACACTGTTTATGAATATATAGCCAGAGGGAGAGCCCAGATTGGTGATGTCAAGGTGGTCCTGGCTTTTAGGGTTGTGCCCAAAAAGAACATAGAACAGAACTATATTAAATGAGTAATACACTATTACAAAATCACATAAGAAATCAACAGAAGTAACACTGAGACACAAGGGAAAAAAATCATTCAAAATTAACAAAAAAGCAATAATATTTAAAATATACATACTCTCATTACTGGTTATTGTCCTTCACATTCTTTTTTATGTCTTTGCACCTCTGCGGTCACACAGAGTGACATGTTGATGTTTTGAGATCTCAAGCATGGTGAAAAAAAGCTTCCAAAAAAGCTACAAAAGCTTTCAAGGACCTTCAGTGATTTTCTCAGAAGTGGTTTACCTTGGGCAACTAACCCCAACTGCTTTCTGCAGGTTTCTGTTAGCCCAACCCCAAAAATGGGAAACTGATTTTAAAAGGTTCAAAATAGCAAAAAAACATTTCTAAACTATATCAAAATGTCCTACAAGAGAGGGTAGCTGATAATATCTGGCTTGAAGACAAAAGGAAAACATTTTTTTATAAATAAGTATAAATAAAAAAAAGAATGAAACAATACACTCAAAAGAACAAAAAGAGGTAAAAGAATTTGCCTTAAAAGGCAATCCAAGGTGAACAAGTCCTAAATACACATTTCAAGTAATCAGAGACCAAAACACAGAAAATGAATCCAAGAGCCTGCAAATCTAAAGAAAATTAATAATTACTTAATGTCCACTGCAAACTCAAAGCATCACTCCTTTTTTGTGGCTTAATAAAGTCAGAGGTAAGTCTTAGCAATGGTACCACCCACAAAGCACAAAATTGAGCCACAGTCAAAGAAACAGTACATAAAAAAAAAAGCGAAAGAGGCCAAAACAGAAATTTAAAAAATCACATGAAAATTAATCATTCAAAATTCACAAAAATAACAATCAAAGATTGAATAAATATCAGATAAGGAAAGTATGGCTATATCATAACAATGACAGTTTATCGAATGTATACATTTGTAACAATTATAAAGCCCAGTTTTATTATTCATAACTTTGCATTTTATAGGAGCTGCAGGAAGTCCAATACCCTTTGATTGACCCCATTTTTATTCTTTTTATCAACAGGAAAGAAGCTTTTAGAAGAGATTGAGGCCAGTGTCAAATCACCTGTCCTTGACCTTCATCTTAATGGTAACTGTTGTGATGTGAGATTTTACATATAACTTGATAAATGTTTTGCATGTCTTTATTTCTAATTTGGGCAAAGCAATGTAATTTGGTGTTTACTTCCCCAAACCCCAGGGCTTAGGTTTGAATTTTACGACAGGATGTGGGGGATGTGTCTTAAACCAGTTTGGCAGTGTTTCTTTGCTAAAGTCATTTCTAACCCCTGCAAGTAGGCTAAGGTGTACTTTAACATATGGTTTGGGGGTGGCAGGTGTTAAGATGTTCTATTCCCCCATTGGTCTGAGGTATGGCTGTTTGGATTTGGCTTGTGTCAGACGCTTTTAAGTACCATGATGTCCTATTGGCTGTAGGGGTTGGACAGAACATCTATAAATGTATGTGTTTAACCTCACACTCTCTCTCTTGCTAACCTGTGAAGATTGAAGAAGCATCTCTCTTACTAATCAACATCTGAAAGAAGCATCTCTCTCTTGCTAATCTGTGATGATGTAGATGACACAATGAACAGCACAGCTCAGCAGCCATTTTGAACAGACATGTGGCTGAAAGCTGAGCACCAATGATGCCTTAACTAGAGACATTTAAGTAACTACAAGTCTTTGTGTGCCGCCTGAACTACATATCACCATTTAATCAGGTTTTATGGTTGCCGATATTCAAATGTACTTTGCATTTTGTTATTATTTATTATTTATGAATATTATCAATAATACATTATTTTATGTCTAACTTAACTTCTGCTTGTCTTTTTACTACATCTAATTGCCTGAGGTTATAGATATAGAAGGGAAGGTGGGGATAAGTTATATATAATAATATCTTATAAACAGTGGTAAGTCTGTGAGATTAGGCATTCTAAGGCTACATATTAATAATACAATAGGGGAAAGTAGAGCAATATATATTACTCTACCAAGACAAAACAGTAACTCTCTCCTCTTATCTTTCTGATTAGTAGCTCCTACTCTGTTGTGTTTTTGTCAGCCTGCTCACTTGTCCTCATTTTTATTTTCAGACCTTTATGAGAAACACAAGATTGCTGTGTCTGAGGCCATGAAATCTCTATATGATCATCCTTCATTTGGAGATTCACACATCAGAGCTGTGAACTTTGAGACTCAATACACTGAGCTGATGGTCTTTAAACAGGACACGGTAACCCATAATGAAATTGAACATGAACTTTTGAAAACTGGCCGGAGTCGCGCAGAGCTGGAAGAGGGACAGGTAACGGAGAAATGTGAGAGAATCTGGACTGAACAAATATTTAAGAGATGTCCTGAAAGTATACATTCTGCAAATATAGTAGCCAGTGGAACAGCTGGAATTGGAAAGACCACCATGGTCCAGAAGATCATGTTTGACTGGGCCAGAGGCACACAGTACCAGAGGTTTGCATTTGTGTTTCTGTTTAAATTCAGGGAGCTCAACCTCCTAGAAAATGAGAAGGAGTCAAAGATATCACTGACCAAACTGATTGTAAGATACTATAATTACTTAAATGACCAGAAATTGAGAGAAATCCTGCAGAACCCCAAATCTCTCCTCTTTATATTTGATGGATTGGATGAGTACAAACACAAACTGGACTTTACAGAGAGTCAGCTCTGCTCAAACCCAGATGATGATTCTCCACTTTATGTCCTGGTGGCAAGCCTTGTCTACCGGACATTACTTAAGGGTTGTTCAGTCCTGATCACTAGCAGACCAACCAGCCTGGAGTCCTTGAATATGGATAAAGTTGACCGATTTGTACAGATCCTGGGGTTCTTTCCTGAACAAAGGCTGATGTATTTTAACAAGTTCTTACATGATGTTAACATGGGCACTACGGCTTTTCAGTATGTGGAGGAGAACCCGATCCTCTATCCCTTGTGCTTCAATCCCTTGTACTGCTGGATTATCTGCTCTGTGCTAAAGAGCCACTTCATGATACCTGAAGAAGAGCAACAAGCCACACTTGGAACTGTCACTGATGTGTTTGCGATGTTCATTCACAACATCCTCACCAGTCACAGGAGAGAAGCCGACAACCAGCAGGCAATTCTGGTTAAACTGGGAAAGTTAGCTTATTACGGAGTGGATAATCAAATTTTTGTATTTTCTGAGAAGCAGGAGATGTCCACTTTTGGTCTACAGCCATTTTTGTCCTCTCCATTCCTCTCTGGATTCTTGAAGAAACAAACCACTCCAGAACACACAGCATACACATTCTACCACTCCACACTGCAAGAGTTCATGGCTGCCTGCTCCTTCTACCTCAATCCATCAGGGTGTGTTGAGGAGCTGCTTCTAAAACTAGACTCATGTAAAGATGGCCGGTTTGAGATTCTCATTCAGTTCATGGTGGGACTGGCAAGGCCTTCCATATTTAAAACACTGGGTGAAATCATGGGTGAGTTTGAAAAGAACACCATGGAGCACATACTGAAGTGGGTGAAGGAGAAAGCTGAACAGGCATTACAAGGCGGTAAAAGTGAAGCTCTACAGGTGTGTCAGTGGCTCAGTGAGACTCAGAATAAGCAATTAATTAGAGATGCTATTGGAGAGAATTTAAAGATGGACTTTAGTAAGATGACTTTGTCTCCATTAGACTGTGCTGTGCTGGCCTCTGTCATCCGCTGTTTTGGGGAACTTGAGGTCCTTAACCTGTCAGAATCAAATCTCACTATAAACTGTATCAGGAGACTGGTGCCGGGTTTCATCTACTGCAAGCAAGTCAAGTAAGTAATACAAGCCATGACAGTTTAGTTTTATCTGTTTGTAAAGATCTAACAATCTCCATTTTTAAAGTTACACAGGTTCACTCTCTCATACAAAGTGATTTATTTATTTTATCTGAAGGAAGCTAGGACGATATCCAGACTGGTCAGGCCCATCAACCCTCCCAATAAAAACACTTAAAAATAGGTAAAGAGTCCAAGAAAACATTAAAGAAAACATTTAAGGAATATACAGTAACTTCATTCACCATATACAACATGCAAATGTTAACACTAAATAAATCATACACCTTATACCTGTCTGGATTCATGGTATTTGTTAATTCTTTATATGAATTCTAGTGGTCCCTGTTTTAATTTTCATGTATTTGGGGTGTTTACAGTATATCCCAAGGATTCTGGTGGTTAAATCTGTTTTTTTCCTGTTGGCTTAGTTTAGTTTGTATATATTTATTTGGACTGTTTCCACCAGCAGTTATTTATTAGCAGTGCTATTAGGAGGTCCCATCGTTATGACACACCCCACATTGCAAGGGGTGATTCCTCTGAGGTCAAGAACCATCATTCACAACATAATCGGTTAAAAGTGCAATTTAAAGTTATTTCCATGTATGTGATGTATGTGAGCTGTAAAGAATTTCACTGTACTGTATACATAGGACAATATGTCTATTACTACCTCAAGCTCTCCTCATATCACAATTTGTCAACACTGACAAAATGACAAAAATGTTCAAAATAAACAAACAGAACAAATCCAAGATAATAACTTAAATACCACAGAATAATACTTTAATCCAAAAGATGATTATTCTGAAGCAAAAGGAAGAATAAGATCTTCTCGCTTTGCTGTTTTGTGCCCTTGTCAAATCTTCCCACCAATCCCTGCAGACAGCAATGCAAGGCTGCCGTAGTCTGGGGCCACAGAAAAATTGCAGACTGATGGGAAATGCAGTCTGGTTAGGCCATACTGTCACCTCGGCACTTTGTTTAGGTTAGATTCAGAGAATGTATTTTGGTTTCAGCTATATAATATAAGACCAGCCCTCCCACTCTAAAGGAAGTGATGTCATTACTTCAACATGCTGCTTGTATACCAATATGTCACTACCAGCTGATTCTTTATGACATACATGCATAGTTCAGATCTTACACTGAGATCTCTGTTGCAGAACTTTGATACACCTTAATTCTAACCCCAGAAAAAGTGCACATTTTCTGTCCGTGTTGCAGCATAATTTGTTTTAGAAGGACCAGAAGTCCATCCATCCATTTTCCAACCCGCTGAATCCGAACATAGGGTCACGCTGGAGCCAATCCCAGCCAACACAGGGCAGGAACCAATCCCGGGCAAAGTGCCAACCCACCGCAGGACACACACAAACACATCCACACACCAAGCACACACCAGGGCCAATTTAGAATCGCCAATCCACCTAACCTGCATGTCTTTGGACTGTGGGAGGAAACCGGAGCGCCCGGAGGAAACCCACGCAGACACGGGGAGAACATGCAAACTCCACGCAGGGAGGACCCGGGAAGCAAACCCAGGTCCCCAGGTCTCCCAACTGCGAGGCAGCAGCGCTACCCACTGCGCTACTGTGCCGCCTAGGACCAGAAGTCAAATCATATCATTATAACCAGAAATCCGTCCTATCTTTAGTTAAAACAAAAGTCGTAATCCCAAAATTAGTCATCAAATGACTTTTTACAAGAATCCAAAATATACAGATAGCACTACAATGCACACAAATAAAGTATTTTTTTAATCCAATCTCTGATGAAGAAAGATCTGTTGCGTTGATATTTAATGTTTTGTGTTTATGATTTAATGACCGACCTAGTTACCATAGCAATCAGCAGCCATCCCTAATGAAAACAAATGAATTCGAGAATACATGAAAAAATATTAGCATTTTCAAAACAAATACAAAAATGTATTTAAAGACCTGAAAGAATTCTGCATGATTCACAATCTCAACAAGGACGTAATAGCTAGTTTTTGTCAAACGTCTTACATTTCATTTGTCACTTGAAAAGATTCTACTTATTTAATAAAACTAGTACTATTGTACAGTAGGTGTTTATGTTTTGTAACCTCTCTAACCCAGTACATACACTTTGCTCTCCATATTTCAAAAAATAGGTATCCTAGTACTAGAGACAAATCAGACTCTGGACTATGTGGTATGAGAAAAAAATATTAGATATTAAAACATGACACGATAAAAGTGTTTTTGGCTATGAAAGAACTTGAAAGGGTAGATGCCAACTATTACAGTTAAATACGTTCTTTACCAAGAACACTGGGGAAAAAGATTTGTGAAGTATGTGATGTGTTTCCCAGAACTGTGTGAGTATTATTTAAACACTTAAATGCAAATTCTTAATTTGTACATCATTATAAAATCATGGCCTTTAGTTCTACCTCTGTGCTAAACTGTGACTGTCATTTCCATTCAGCCAATCTACATTAAAGTTAGCCTCTGACATTATAAAGGAGGTACTTAAAGCTCAAAACAGAACTCAAAAATATCAGCTTTATCTACTGTAGCATCTCCTGATAATCCATTGAGATGCCATAAAGCTTATATTGTAAGTAAGACTGCCCCTGAGTTATTGTACAATTTTAAAGAAAATCTGTTTGGCCATTTTACATTAAGTGATGCTGCTAAGTCAGCTTTATTATGTGGACACACAAGAGAGTATTACACTGAAATATCTGTTGTGTTTTTGCATTCGGGATTATTTGCTCTGGTGCCTACTATACTTATTAACTCTATGCATTAACACAAAATTAAAGCCAATGTCACATTGCTCAAATTTTTGTTGTGGGGTATGTCTGATTTGCCTCCTACAGTTGCTGATCTCATTGCTGCACCTTGTCAAATTACACAACTGAAAATCATAGCCCATGTCCAGTTTGCACACCAAACACCAGTCCTCCAACACAGTCACGCTTGCCTCTTTTTCTGACATCCAATAGCATGCTTCCTGTCAGAGCCAGTGCTGAAAAAATGGTTAACAACTGTGGCCAGCTGAGCAGCAATCTCAGATCTTTATTTTTTTTTTTTCTTTTCTGTTAAGGTATATAAAATACAAGACATTAGACAGAAAAGCTTCTCTTATGCTCGTGAAGTTCACAGCCACCACACTGCTTATGGGTGTAGTGATGGCTCTGAGGCTCAGGATCTGCACTGGCAATTGGAACGTTGCTGGTTCAAATCTGTAAATGCCAGAAGTGATTCCATTCCATTGGACCCTTGAGCAGGGCCCTTAACCTGTACTTGCTCTGCCCTGGGTCTGACATTAACCTTCATCCAGCCCTCCATGTAGACCCTCCAATATGCAGGGAAACTTGGGGGTTGGTGGCAGGATTGGCACTCCAGCCACCATAAAAAAAACTCCCAGTGTTCCATTCCATCTGAACCAGTGAGGTTGTGGAGGTGTCACCTGCTGCGTGGCTGCACTCGGGTCCTAATCTGGGATCTCAAGGTGGTTTGTCACGTGGTGGGTGCGGCAACACGCTGTATCAGCGCTGGCTCCTAACCTCTCTCTTTCTCTCTCTCTACTGCCTGATGGAGCAGGAGCTGTAACGTGTGTTAACAGCTGTGGCAAGTTCAACTGCAGTCTCTTCCTTTTTTCTTTTTTTTATTCTGTTTTCAAATTTAAATCATGAGACATCAGACAGATGAGTGTCGCTTCTATTCTTGAGGATTCAAAACACCCGTTTTCCCCATTCTTTGTTGCTGTATTCTATGTATTGTACTCCTGGATGAGCATTCAGAGACTCTCCGTCTCAAATAGCCCTTCCCTCTGACTAAAGACAATATCAAACCCGTTTAAATTTATCATAGTGAGTCACAGACTAGTTGTAGTGAGTTGCTGGGTATGTCACGGGCGACTAGTTTCACGGGAATGTGCTACGAACTGTCTTTGACTGGCTAAGATTATGTAAATGAAAGCTACTACTAACAATCACTGGGAAACTTGTATAATATGATATTGGCTAAAGAGAGCAAACCCCTCTGAAAAAGTGGATTAAAAAGCTAATGACAAAGTTAAGTATTTGAAGATATGGGGAAAAATATAAAATGTTTAATTTCTTTAAATAAATTTAAACCTTGCACTGAAAGAAATATAAGAGAAGGATGAAAGGTTAGCTAATAAATTAAAGTGATTAATTAGATGGAAAAATGACTCTGAAATTTGCAGCCACACAGGCCCAGGACTAAACTTGAGATTCACTGGTATATTATACTGACTGAATCTGAAACTCCTGCAGCTGTGTTTTCTTTCCATCTTTCACGAACTATTCTGCAGATTCTTCACTAGGAAGAATATTGTCCTGGTAGTCCTGATGGCCAGTCCTTCCTTGCTGTGAACTTAAGCGGATTAAAGCTCTGTTGCTCATTTATAGAAGTAATGAATTCAAGCAATAAACAATTTCAGAAAAGATACTTTAATTTTTATATTATCCAAAAGCTCAACCTCCAAAGCCTGTGAGGTGTCTTCTGTGTATCTCCTCTCTTGGTGCTGGTTACAGCACTAAACTAATCCTTGTGTATGGTGGCAGATAACACACAGAAAGTAGGTTTAGCAGGGACAAATCTGGAAAAAGGGCAAATGTGGCACTCTACAGTCCCCCAGTCACCACCCCTAACCCCCCATTCTTAAATTCCATTTCCCATCTCCCAGAAATTGGCACTATTCAGCAGAAATTAAATAAGTAATAAACTTGCCTTAATGAATGAACACATTATTAAAATGTTTATAGCAGTCTCATCTAGTCATTTCATTTTTCCAGCTGCGCATAGTATTCTCAATGTAGGGCTTCTTTTAACTGTATGTGAAATTTTCTTTGTGTGTGGTACCTCTGTCCTGTTTCTGGTTTGTTTGGGCAGACCCTCAGATCCTGTAGTGTTTTCCCCACACCTTTTCTCTGTGTGTGTGTATGTGCAGGTGCAGTCTGAAAATTTCAGTTCTGCTTTGGGCTTTAAGGCTAGGGCCCAATAAGTGACCAAATAATTGAGTTCTTATGACACAATTTAAAGTGTTTCTGAATCTGTACAACTGATCTTTAGTTGTATGACTTTTTATGGTATTATTTGGAGGTAATTTTGTCATTACTGGTGCTGGTACCTTAATATTTTATGACAATGATGGTGCTATACCAGCGCTTAACCCGACACAGACAGCCACGGGAGGCACACTTATAAAAGCACAAGCTTTTATTTTCTTTTTCTTCCCTCGTGGAGAACGTCTTCCCTGTTCCCACAAGACCACAACACAGTTCAAGCACAACACAATAGTTTACTTTACTTTGTCCTCTCTTTTTTCTCTCCTCCAGTCCTCCTCGGCAAGCTTCGACTCCCTCCTCCCGACTCTGGCTCTCCAAGTAGTCTTTGCTGGCCCCTTATATAAGGCACCCAAAAGTGCTCCAGGTGCTTGTTCACCTAATTCTGGCAGCACCTCTGGGTGTGGCAGAAGAGCTGCTTTCCAAGGCTCAGCAGTAGCTGCAGCACCCGCTGGCAGCACCCCCGGATCCCAAAAGGGCAGTATCCAACTCCATCTTCCATGAAGCCTTGCAGGAGTTCGAGGCACCACTGCAACCCATGGGGGCTGCCATCTTGCGTCCCGGGGGAGGTAATGCCATTACCAGGCTTGCTCCCACAATTCTTCCAGCGAAGAGGTGTCCCGGCCGGGTAAGGATCCCAGTCATCTTGTACATTGTGAAGGGCATCTTATCTCCCTCAGGCAATGTTTCATGGCTTCTTCTGTGTTGCTCTGATGATCTTTATTTATTGAGTCCACTGCCTAATCATTAATGTTGCTGGTTTTTACTCACACCACTAACTTAGAGTCAGAGGCAACACCATCTGCTTTCAGTTTTCCCCACTCTGTCAGCAGATCCAAGGCAGGATCCTTCACAAAGATCATTGGTTTCCACTTACCCTATGGGAGGTACTTTCTGCAAAAATGAAAATGAAAATTATAAAATGTAAATGCAGTCTCTCTTTTGCAATTTAATTTTCAAAGTCTGTGTGCTAGAATGCTCTTCCGCAATGAAGTTACAAAAAATTAAAAAGTAAAACACAAATAAACACTGGCGCGATCTACTGCTCATAGAATTTTCAAGTTCTCAACATGTAAAATATCATTTTCCACAATTCTTTGTCCTTCGTAGCTGTAGAGCCACTTCAATCAATAGAATACTTCGCACTTCTACTATGTTTAATTCACTTGACTTTGATCTTTTCACCCCCGTACTGTTAGCTTTACAGCAAAACTGTCTCACTTTCAGATTCTGCAGGATAACATAATGGGTAAATAGTGAAGTTTGTTAGTGTGAAATGCACTGCACTGTATCAGGAACAGATATTTGCATACATTACTTAGAAGAACACAACTAGCATTTAAGTCTGCATTTTTCATTGGCATTCCACCAGATACAGTATGCTAGAGAGATAGTAGAAAACTGTGCTGCAAATGCTAAAGGACTCTGCACTGTAGGTGATGAATTTATGGTGTCTTACTTAAGTTAAAGTAATTGAGGTGGTGCAGAATGCCTAATTCTAAATATATATGATACTTTATAGATCAACTGATTTATTATGTTTACTCATCATATTTCTTGAAACCAAAGATAGGCCAAAGAGGGTTTTCTTATGTATTTGAGGTGTAAAATGACAAAATATTCATTATTTATTGGGGCTTCTGATTTGATGAAAACCATTTCCACTGAACTCAAGTACTGCAAAATCACGGCTTTTAAACTGTGATAAAACATTTTGTCATTCACAGGTAAAAGTAATATTAATTCAGATGAACTATAAATACATGTGATAAGTCTAATTAAATAATTTAAGGCTTTAAGTCACCCATGTCCTGTATTTCAACATACAAAACTACTTTACAAAGTTCCAGTTATCCACTGCTCATTCTAATTTGCATTTATTTTTTAACCAATTCATTTAATTTGTAGTCAATATCACATAGTACAACCCTTATATTCCTTAGTTCATTTGACCACATCTCTTACATCATTCACTATTGCATTTTGTGACTCCATAACAGTCTGTCAGCACACAGCCAGATGGACTCCTAGTGGTTTTGAAGCAGAGGTGTGTGTGCTGCCAACGCCTGAAGATGGCTCAGCACAGCAGCACCATCACCGCTTGACCATCGCACGGGGGTCAGCTTTTGTAATATTGTCTGAAACAGAATAAACAGATGGTTGGATGTGACTCGCTTTTCATGTCAAGTTTGATATCTGATCTGATATCTTTTTGTTTCGGGCACTGTGTGACTTTCTGAATTTGAACTTTTGAGTGTCTGCGCCATGCTTTTGTTGCTTATACCACTGCATAAGCCAACAAATAGTATGTTTTTCCTTGCCTCTGCTTCACATTCGCTGAAATTCTTCTTTTTGTCACGTGCCTTTGCCATTGTCTTTTAACCAAACACTGAACGGAAGGTGATATTTATATTGATTTTCATATTAAAATATGCAAAATTCCAGGAGGTGTCAGGGTGGGGCTGTAATCACATGTGTTAAATTTCACATTCATTGGGATTTACAAAGGGGAAGTGTGTGGAACATGGCGTGGAACATGGTAGGTAAGGCAGGATCAAGCAAAAGTCAAACGTGTACCAACAGAAATTTCTCAGTACAAAAAAGTTTGTTTTAAAAAGGTTTAGTGAAAATTCAAAGCAAACGGTTCGCACAAGAATAAAGAAAAGTTGTTACACACATAGAATAAAAGGCAAAAAAGGAAAAACTTTCTCTTCTTTAAACAGCATTTTCTTGTTAAACTACAGTTGTTTTCTATACTTAAAAGTTTTATTTCACCTTCAATATGTTCTAAATGTATGGCACTGTACATTCAATAGAGCACATTGTGTTACATACTACTGGGCACGTTATGGCAAGGCAGGTCACTAACTAAGACTAATCTATAGTCAGAGGGACAAAGATAGTTAGAATATACCAACACAATTCAGCTTGTGGGGTTTATAAGAACCTCCCATATCCTGTGCGCTAATTTATAGGCAAACATTTAACATAACAAGGAAAATACTTCTATCAACTTAACATAAACTAAATAATTAGCAAATGGCTCTTACGGTGGATTCTATGCACAGCATTATACACGAGGCCCCTGGTGTTATATTTATAGTTCAAAGTGTACAGAATGTAGAGAAAAGGAGACAAGACTGTTCCTTGTGGTGCTCCATTGCTGCTCACATAATCCTTGAGTTTCAAAAACAGTGGTCTGCATGACAGATTGACAGAGTCCATTATCCAGGACATTGTAGGTTAATCCATCTGCATATCTCTGAGTTTACCTCTTAGTAGGAATGGCTGGATATTACTGAAGGCTCTAGAGAAATCAAAAAACATAATAAGTCTTGTGGAGAAGATGGAAAATTGTAGCCTCCACTCCAATTTTTATCTGATAGGCAAACTTCAATAGGTTCAGGTGGTCTACCAAGAGGACTTATATAGTCCAAAACTAGTCTCTAAAATGTCTTCATGGTGTAAGACGTGCCACTGCTGTAGTTATTAAGTAAAGAGGTGCCTGCCTTCTTTGGAACAAGAACAATGCAGGATGTTTTCTGCAGCAGTGTCATTTTATGAAGCCCAAGGACAAACTGAAAAGGTGATGGAGGACACCACAGAGTTGTTCAGCACAGGCCTTAAGAAGTTGAGAACTGACTCCATCTGGTCCTGCAGCTTTACTTGTGTGTATCTTCCTCAGTTGTCTCCTCACTTGTTCTTCAGTTGTGGACATCCACACCGATGGTCAGAGGTGGACTTGTGACAGGCCATTCCAGTTGAATTTGTAGGAGTTGTTAATGGGATAGGGAAGTGGATAGGACTGGTGAGCTTTGTTGGGGTGAATAGCCTTTTCTCATCTAGATTGTTCTAATGCAGTAGAGATGGTGTGGGGAGACCTGTCTTTGGATGAAGGTGGAAGTGAGAGAGAAAAATCTATCAAAAAATTAGTTCAGGATGTTAGCATCTGATCCCTGGATTGTTTGAGTCCAATAATATACCCAGCCCATTCCAAAGATCCTTTGTGTTTATTTTCTGTTTTAGCTCTGTAAGTTTCCTTTTCTTCACTCCGCCTTTTCTTAGCACTTGCTGAGCATCTTCTTTTTCACCAGATTTGAATGTATTTTTTCTCATTCAGGAGACCTTTTAGTTCCTTAGTAATTCAGGGCTTGTTCTTTGGAAAGTAATGTACAGTTTTTGTGAGTACCACAGTGTCGACACAGAAGTTAATATAGCCTGTGAGGCAGTGACAGTGTCCCTCAATATCATCCCCAATTTACTTTGTCTTAATTTCCGAGTCTGCCATTTGGAAGCAGTCATTCAGAGCCATTCTAGCCTCCACGCTCCAATTCCTCACTATTCAGGTGGTAACATCAGGGTTGTAGCTGCAAATAAGATGAACCAGGTTGTGGTCAGATTTGCCTAAGGGTGCCAGTAGATTACACTTAAAGGCATCTTTAACATCTAAATACAGCAGGTTCAATTTGTTATTTCCTCAAGTGGAACAAGTCACAAATTGATAGAAATGTGTCATTGTTCTTTCCAAAGTCACATGGTTGAAGTCACCATATATTATAATGGTAGGTTCAGAGTGAGTCATCATTAAACTGTTTTTGACAGAAGGAATCATTTCCATTGCTAAGTCCCCATTTGCAGAGGTAGAAATATAAACATTAATAAGGATAATGCAATGTATCTCCCTGGGCAAATAACATGTATGAATTCTGACAGCCATAATTTCAATGTTTGAATTCCAAGCTGTAGTTTTAACTACAATATGCTCCCTTTTACACCATTCCTCATTCACACAAATGACCAGTCCCCCTCCTATCTTTTTTGCTTGAATAAGATTAAATCCGTCCAGCATTAAAACAATGTCAGGTATATCAGATTTAAGCCAGCTCTCCATAAAGCACAAAATACCACTGTACTTGACCTGCTATAAGAGCAGACAGTTCATCCATCTTATTTGACAGAGATCAAACTTTTCCCATTACAATATATGGGAGACCAGTTCTAAAAACTTGTATTTGCTTGGGCCGTAGCATGCAGACTGCACATATGTAACAGATCAGCTGTTAACTCACTGGTCAGTTGTAGAACCCTGATATTGAATTAAAAATACAAGGCACAATGATAGCTTCTACATGTAATGACAGGATGTAAATCTTTATGAACTTTATTTTCAAACATCCCTTTAGTTGTATTTTTTGAGATCACTGGAAAGAAGTGTGTGGCACTCCCAATATCTATGCAAATGAATGAAAGATATGGACGCTATCCAGTGACATGAGATGAAGACTGGACTCCTTCGGTACTGTGTCTCTTTGGAGAATTCTTGGTTTGACTTTATGTTTAATGAGTGGTTTCTCATGGAGTCCCAAATGAGGCACATTTCCTGCATTGTGAGGGAGCATCGGTTAGAGGATTATGTCTGTGGGGGGCAAATCCCAGAGTGTGATCTAGCTCACAGGATTGATCCTCAATGTTGAGGATACAAGTGGCTGGACCAGCCAAGGGGACACCCATGTAACACCTGGCTGAGGCAGATAGAGGGCCATTTCTGGAGGGTGGGACTGGCTGGGGGATTGCCAACCAGGAGCCTCAGCTATTTCATCGTGTAGTGGATGTGGCAACATGCTGTATCAGTGTATGCTCCCCAACCTGACCTGACCTTGAAAATTTGTTTAATTGTCTCTGTTATGATGAAAGTAATTTTCCTGTCTGACATAACAGCCTTTGAACCACATTACTATCATTCCACTATCTGACTCAATTCATTTCAGTTGGAGGTCAGTGTAGCAAGAGCAGTAGAATATATGGCACAAATCACAATGTTTATACCTTTGCTTAAACCTCTTTTGGAATCGAGCCATTATCCATATAAGTTTAATGATAAGGTTGAATGGGTGAAGGGAGTTTAGTTTTGAAAGGTATTATAAATGAGAAAGACAGTTGGTGAACAACTATTCAGTTAAGACACATTTCAATTTGTTTTTTATTATTATCGTTACATCCAGCAGGTGGGTCCTGACTTCCAGGAAATTAAATTCATTTTACTAGTAGTTAAGATGAATGCTTAGGTACCTGTATGCCTTACTTAAAGGAAAGTAAAAATTATGGAAAAGGTCACTTTGCTTGTTTTAAGTTTAATGGTTTACACTCCTAATGAGAACTGTCATGCATTTGCATTCCTCCTGCTTGTCTAAATTCTACACATGTTGCTAGAAACTGTTAGTATGTCCCCTCCTGCTGGCCTTTTCCTGTTCATGTGTAACTAGCGTAATTTTAGATAATATTAAGTTTTCAAATAACATGCTTCATTTTATAGCTTCATTTTATAATAATAATAAATATTATTTTTAAAATTGGTCTTTCTAAGGGTGTAAGAACAAGAGAACGTAAAAGGTTTCTGAACTTACCCTTAGTCTGTTACCTTCCATCATTGCTCACATTCTGATAATAATAATAATAATAATAATAATAATAATAATAATAATAATAATAATAATAATAATAACATTTATTTGTATAGCACATTTTCATACAAAAAAGTAGCTCAAATTGCTTTACATAATGAAGAACAGTAAATAAAAAAATATATATATAACAACATAAGAAATTAAAATAAGACAATATTAGTTAACATAAAAAAAAAGAGTAAGGTCCGATGACCAGGGTGGACAGAAAAAACAAAAAAAAAAAAACTCCAGACGGCTGGAGAAAAAAATAAAATCTGCAGGGGTTCCAGGCCATGAGACCGCCCAGTCCCCTCTGGGCATTCTACCTAACATAAATGAAATAGTCCTCTCGTGTCTAGGGTTTTCACGGAAGGACTTGATGATGATGGACATGCAGACTTTTAATTCTTCACTGTTGGAACATCACAGTGCTTTGAGTAGATGGTGGTGGCCAAAAGGACACCGGAAAAAGAAACAGAAGAGAGAATAGGGGTTAGTACAGATTTTAGAGCTACCATGGATAGTTATTATAATGAATTGGATATACAGAGTATCAGGATTTAAATTACAGTAAAGTTATGAGAAGGCCATGTTAAAGTAATGTGTTTTCAGCAGTTTTTTGAAGTGCTCCACTGTATTAGCCTGGCGAATTCCTATTGGCAGGCTATTCCAGATTTTAGGTGCATAACAGCAGAAGGCCGCCTCACCACTTCTTTTAAGTTTTGCTCTCGGAATTCTAAGGAGACACTCAGTTGAGGATTTGAGGTTACGATTTGGAATATAAGATGTCAGACATTCCGATATATAAGATGGGGTGAGATTATTTAAGGCTTTATAAACCATAACCAGAATTTTAAAATCAATCCTGAATGACACAGGTAACCAGTGTAGTGACATCAAAACCGGAGAAATGTGCTCGGATTTTCTTTTCCTTGTTAGGATTCTAGCAGCTGCATTCTGCACTAGTTGCAAACGATTTATGTCTTTTTTGGGTATTCCTGAGAGGTGTGCGTTACAGTAATCTAGTCAACTGAAAACAAACGCATGAACTAATTCCTCAGCATCTTTCAATGATATAAGAGGTCTAACTTTTGCTATGTTTCTTAAGTGAAAAAATGCTGTCCTAGTGATCTGATTAATATGCGATTTAAAATTCAGATTACAGTCAACAGTTACCCCTAAGCTTTTTACCTCCGTCTTGATTTTTAATCCTAATGCATCAAGTTTATTTCTAATAGCCTCATTGTATCCATTCTTGCCAATCACTAAGATTTTAGTTTTCACTTTATTTAGCTTGAGAAAGTTACTATTTATCCATTCTGAAATACAAGTCGGACATTGTGTTAGTGAATCAAGAGATTTGGGGTCATCAGGTGCAATTGATAAATACAGCTGTGTGTCATCAGAATAGCTGTGGTAGCTCACGTTGTGCCCTGAGATAATCAGACCTAACAGAAGCATGTAGATTGAGAAGAGCTGCAGACCCAGGATAGAGCCTTGTGGAACACCATATAGGATATCATGTGTCTTTGAGTTGTAATTACCACAACTAAAAAAGAATTTTCTCCCTGCCAGGTAGGATTCAAACCAATTTAAGACACTGCCAGAGAGGCCCACCCATTGACTAAGGCGATTTCTAAGAATATTATGATCAATGGTGTCAAATGCATAGCATTCAAAAACTCCCATTTTCTACTTCTACCTCTTTTATTTTAATTTTTGACTCTTGGAACTTTATTATTTTATTTTTGTCCATTTTCGGCTGACTCTGGTTCTACTGGATCTTCTAATGTTTTCATTTATCCTGATTTTTTTACTCTTCTTTGTATAATTTAACAATAAAGGCAGACTTAGAATACAACAGCACACATAAAATACAATATCAGAAATATCAAGTTTATGCTTATTGTTATGTGTACATTGTACATTGTACAATGAAATTATTATGTGCAGGCTTCATCAAAATACTGACTGTAGCTGTTGGAAGTTAAGGCAGGATCAAGCACGGGTCAAACGCATGCCAAAAGAAATCTCTCAGTCCAAAGTTCATTTTAAAAAGGTTTAGTGAAAATTCAAACCAAACAGTCCACACAAGAATAAAGAAAAGGATTCTTACACACATATAATAAAAGGCAGAAAAACGGGAAAAAATATTTCTTCTCTAAACTTAGCTTTTTCTTGTTAAACTTCAGTTGTTTTCTATACTAAAAGATGCTTTACTTCACCTTCAGTACGTTCTAAATGTATGGTGCTGCACATTCTATAGAGAATGTTGCGTTACATACAACTGGGCACATTAAGGCACGGTTTAAAAACTTCAAGCCCTCTGTGACTTACATATGGCAAGGCAGGTCACTAACTGAGAATAATCTGTAGTCAGAGAGACCAGAATAGTTAGAATATACCAGTTCAATTCAGCTTATGGGGGGTTATATGAACCTCTCATAGACTCTACTCTTTTGTATAGGCAAACATTTAACATAAATAAGCAAATACTTCTATCTGCTTGACATAACCTAAATAACCTGCAAATGGCTCTTACACTGACAATATTACAATACCAACAAAAACACATGCAAAAAAGGAAAAACTAGACAAAAGACATAAGAAATGTAGTGATCACTATGAGTTGTTGTTGAGTTGCCTTGGTAGTAATGTAAGTGTTCTGGATGATTGAATGGCCAGTAATTAAATCTTGACCTCCCCCACACCTCCACCCCCATCCATTGGTTAGTCAGACCTGAAGTCATGTCCAATTTGAAGGTGTTGGAATAAATCAGACCAAGAGTCCATGTTAGTCAATTATGTCTGACATTAGAAAAGTCTGTCATTCCAAACAAATATGTTTTGAGGTTGTCTGAGTCAACCACTGATCAACTTCTGTCCAGTAGAATTCTTTATAGATCTGAGTTAGAGACAGAAACCTAAGTGAATCTATTATTAGAAAAGTCCATCAAAAGATACAGCTGAATGAAAACATGACTCCCATTTCTTTGACATATCCTGTGAAGTGCTAATGTCATTCTCTACAATGTCATTTTTTCTTATCAGTTAATACTGTATATCAAGAAGGCAGAAAACACTTCCAGTTATAAAGCAGCGCTGTTCATGAAGACAGCAATGGGATTCGATTAAAAATCAAATTGCTAACACTTACCTAATGGGTAAATACATTGCATGTGAATGGCCAGCTCTGCTTGCAGTCATCACATCATTTGTGGAAACAATAACCTGTCCCTAAGGACCACCTGTAATAAAGGGATTGATGGGTATTTAAGGAAATTATTAACACTGTATGTGTCTCATTTTAGAAAGAAATGAAGAAATGGAAAGAGCATGAAATTCATTTGTACAATGCAATTAGATCAAGCATGTACAAGACTGACCTGACTCTAATATAATGGGATTCCAAATGGGACTATACTAGATGATAATGATATATATAAAGTAAGGGATTGCATGGATTGAGAGAAATTACAGAAATTAATGAGTCTGAGGTCATACATTCTGTGTAGCATTTACTACATGGAGTGCATAATTTGTAAAAATTATGTTTTATTGTTCCATATTTGCTGTAGAGTAGTATAAGCCAGGGACTTTCTGTCAAAATGGCAAAAAATGATTGATGACTTAAGCCCCGCCCCTTTGGGTTGACGTCATTAATCCCCACCCCTTTTGATGGGTGTATGACCCTTCCTTGAACCCACGCCCACCCTCCACCCACCTGTTTGCCCCAGGAAACTGTCAAGAGCAGACTTGATGGATGTCTGCCCCCTCCTTCACCCCAGCCCCCCTCTCCCGAGGACAAGTCCAGGCATGTTGCAGAAGGACCCTCGACATGTCCGTGCAAGTTTCTATCCAGACCCTGCCGTCCACACCACCATCTCCCCAGGCATGAAGGCCCTGCCTCTGCCCCCAGTCCCGGTAAGGCAGCCCCTGATGACGGCCCCTTCCACTTCCTTGACCACTTCTCCCGAGGACATGCCCACACACACACATGTTCCAGCCGGTCTAATCTGCCTTATAGCCGTTCCTGCCTCTACTGCTTTGGGCAAGAACCCTCTGTATTTATCTATCCATTATTTAAAATATCTATCTAACCTTTGCTTTATCATTTGTAAACCGCTTTAAAGTCAAGCTGCCTTCTTCATCTCACAGACAGTCTCTACGTTGAAAAAGCCTTTACTTCACACCGCTGGGTGCACGAAGCCCACAGAAATATATGCTGTCCGGCTCTCTCTGTCTATACTGAGACTCTCGGAGCAGGCAGAAACCCCTGCGCACGCCTACCATCGAGTACGAGCTGTCCAGGGCCTGAGTTCTGTGCAGGCGCAAATTGTCCAGGGCCTATAGCTGTAAGATGATGGGTGTCACGCTGGGGGAGGGACCTGCGAGATCACATGCAAACAACGGGGGGCAAGCTCACACCCCCTCCCCCCTGAGGGCTGACTGTTCGTGAGAGCCCAGACTTTCTTACCATGATATGTAAAGGTTGTACTTAATTTTTAAAGTTAAGGGATTTTAAAAATCACACACACAGTTAAATAATAGGCAGCGGGGATCTTTTAAAACACGTTTGAGACGTATAAAAATCTATCCTTGGTTTTATAATTGATATAAAAAGTATATCTAAAACAAAAAAAATTGGACTTTTCGGTGTCCGGTCAAAGACACGGATGTTAACTGAACATCGGACAATACACGGATGTCCAGTTAAAATGATTGTCACGCATCTGCTACCTTTTAAAGCATGTTTGAGATGTATACAAAATCTATCCTTGGCTTTATAATTTATATAAAAAGTATATCTAAAACAAGCCCTTATTCCATCCAATACCTCCCATTTTAAATATAGTTTGATATAAGCCTTGTAAAAATCACACACTCCATTAAATAATAGGCAACAGGGTCCTTTTAAAGAACATTTGAGACGTATAAAAATCAAGCCTCGGATGTATATTTTGTATATTTTAAAAAAGCCCTGTTCCATCCTTGTTAGATTGCCTTTAACACATCGGACCTCTGGGGATAGAGAAAGGCGTTTTAAAACACTCCTTGGCAAAACTAAAACCTTTGGGAGCGATTCACAGCTCAGAGGCGCCTGTTGAGTCCCCTGGATCAGGCCAGATCATGATCTTTAAACCCATGTCAGATCATTCGGGGGTCAGTGTGAAAAATAGACTCACCTTGTGACATACAGATACTAAAAGAAATCGACGGCTTACAAAGGTGACTTTTTAAAAAATATTGGACTTTTCGGTGTCCGACCAAAGGCACAGATGTGAACCCGGACAACGGACAATACACGGATGTCCAGTTAAAATGATTGTCACGCATCTGCTGCCTTTTAAAGCACATTTGAGACGTATAAAAAATCGATCCTTGGCTTTATAATTTATATAAAAAGTATATCTAAAACAAGCCCTTTTCCATCCAATTTTATATATAGTTCGATATAAGCCTTGTAAAAATCACACAGATGTATGCAACAGTTCCCTTTTAAATTACATATAAAAAGCTATCCTTGGGTTTATAACTTGTATAAAAAGTATATCTAAAAAAGCCCTTTTTAAATAATCAGTGGACCTACGGAAACATATTGTGGAAGCAGGCATTTAATTTTCTAAAAGTTAGATTGCCTTCAACATGCAGTCATTCTGGGGATAGAGAAAGGCGTTTTAAAACACTCTTTCCAAAGCACATCGCCAACAGCTCCAGCATCCTGAAGCTAAGGGGGTGGGGGGTTCACACTTCAGCTGTTAATCCGGCTCAATCCTTATGCTGACACAAAAGATGTTCACACATAATTACTTTAACATAAGTTCGTATCTTCCAGGTTCAGTTTAAAATGAACTTAAAGTGAGGCCAGACATTTGCTAAAAGAAATCTACGGATAACAAAGGCTCATTTTTAAAAAATACCGGACGTTTCGGTGTCCGGCCAAAGGTTTAGATGTAATTATTGTTCATATAGACTATTCTGCACAGAGCACCGACAACAGTCAATATAACGGTAAGACCTATTCATGATTATTATAAGCGTTAAACGAGCATGTTTTAAAATGGAGGGGCTGAATCCTTATATTTTATCCTTAATATTAATATTTCCAAGTTGATTCTCCAGTAATTCCCTTTTAAAAATGATATTTGTTTACAACGTGTTTGAGGGCTTGTGTAGGAGCGTGAGCGCACTCGTGTGTGTATAAATTGTAGCATTTTATATTTCTATCTGTCTATATACGTGTACGACGATTAATGTACAATGTTCATAGGACTGAAGCAAACAATATTAGTTTTTTTCTCTTACCGAAAAGGGCTTTACAATCAATTAAGTTTTGTCTCTGCGTCTGAAAATTCAAACAGGTTCTCCCCTCTGAGGATATTCAGGCCTGGTTTAAAAGCGCAGGCCGGGTGTGTAATAGCTCGGACATAAGACGTCAGTATTCTGAACTATGTACAGAAGGACCCTCTTGTGAAATGCGTACTTGTTTGAATTGGAATCCCGCGATAACCGGTTGTTTTCTGCATGGAGCCGCCTGTTTTTTAAAAGTCTGAGATAACGAAACATTTATGCTTTATAAAAATTCTCATTTGGGGTGATCCCTTGTTCATCCGTCGTTAATATATTTTTTTATTTCCTCTGCGACTTAGTGTTTGTAAATTTAGTTTTTTACTGTCTTATATTTGTAATACTTGCTTGATATGGATGTGGGCGAGTCAATGTTTCATTTTGGAATAATAATAATGTCTAGCTTAACTCTGCCCTTGACTGTGATCACCGCACAGACCCTTGGCCTTTGACTCATAATCAAGAAGAATGCAACCACTTCTTGACTCTTGGAATCACAGTTCAAACTTACATCCCCTTCACCCTGAATGCGACTCAAACAAAGGGTGTTTTTTCACACACAGAGGGGAAAAGCCGTTTTCAAGGATAGATGTCCTATGTAGCTTGGACTACCTAAAAGAAAGAATAAACCTCACAGTTTTAGTAAACTTATAATCCTTGTGCTAACACATATCTTCTTCTATAATACGCTACTGTGGCTGTTCGTTTGTCTGTCCAGGATTTTAAATCACCTGTAGCTCGCAAACTGTTTCACCTATTGACTTGAAATTTGGTACACATATACTACGTGACGTCTACTATTCGCTTTCGGTGTGATGATTTTATTACTCTTTTTATTTTTATTTTATTTTATTGTTGAATCAACTCTCGGCGCCGTGCAGCAGGGCGGCCGTGCTGCACATGCGTACGGGTGCCGTCCTCATTCCCTACCACCTTCGCTAATCATTCTTGAGGCAGATTGAAGATTTAAGTGCCAGATTAAGTGAAAGATTAAAGAAAACGTACTAAGTAATTGCAACACAAAAACTAACGTAATCAGTTTTAACGCGAAAAGATAAAAGAGAAGCAGCGGGACGCTAGGGTGGAGAAAAGAAGAGCTGCTCAGGAAGCAGCAAGCCCATCATCCTCTAAGCAAATGAATGCTAAACGTACAGAGAAAGAGGAGGAATACTATGAATGCTCAATTCAAGTGTATTCACTGCACGTTATTGTGCAGTACGCCATTACTGGTAATAGATATTATATAACTATTCACTAAAACATTTTTCTTCCTGATTTGCCTAACATGTCCAAAATAAGCCTAATCATCAGCCCTGTAGTGTATAAGCTTATTTAACGTACTATAACCATTCTTATTTTTCAGGGGTTTATAACTGCGGTAAAATGGAATGCTATTACCAAGCATTAATAGAATTTCTAAAACTTTGTATTATATAAAACACCCTGCGTACCAAAGTGTTCATAGCCTGTTGATAAAAATGCTGTTTAAAGTTAAAGCCTGAACAAGATAACTGTTTTCTATTCAACATATAAAATGTTTAGTAAATAAAGAGAGACTAAATACAATTTATAACAAAAATGGAACACCGATGGCCAGATGAATACCTGAGCAAATCTAATTTAACTTGAAGTGAAGCAGTGTTTTACAAATCAAACCCTGCACAGTGGTTCTCAAACTGTGGGGCTGGCCCCTAGGGGGGCGCGAAGTAACAAAAAGGGGTGCGTGAAGATGTGAAAAAAAGAAAACAAGAATCGAAAATATGAAAAATACATCTAATGAAACCAAAACAAATTAACTCAAACTACATTCTGATACTAGAAAAATAAATATAGAGTTAGATAAATGTCGATAAAAGTTAAGTAGGTATAATAAAATATGCATCCATGTTATATCATTAATTAAAAAAGAACAAATTGGTATTAGGGGACTCCTTTCAAAAAACGCTAGGGGGGACACAATTAAAACTGTTATGAAAACTTGGGTTGCAAATACGTAAAGGTTGAGAGACGCTGTCCCTACAAACTAAATCTACAAAGAGGAAGACCCCAATCGCATTGGTGAGAAAAAAGAAAGTGAACTCCTGATCCTCATTAGCCC
The DNA here is from genome assembly GCF_900747795.2 of Erpetoichthys calabaricus. Classification (NCBI taxonomy): domain Eukaryota; kingdom Metazoa; phylum Chordata; class Cladistia; order Polypteriformes; family Polypteridae; genus Erpetoichthys; species Erpetoichthys calabaricus. Next base: position 344,932,578 of record NC_041394.2, on the reverse strand, counting down.
CTGCCTAGTACCGTGTTAATATATTGGATACTCTGTGCCTGGTAAAGTATCTTAAAACAACAACCCCTGTAAACACACACGCACTCAAAAACCTCTGCTGAAGAAGCAGCGTTGCACGTTAAAATACTCAGTGGTAAAATTACTGTTAAAAAGAAAAAAACCCTTTTAAATCAGATAGGAGGGTTTTCTCGGACCCCTATTAAGCGCATCCATTCCTTTCATTACTAGTTTAATAGGATAAATATGAATACTGTACACTCGCAAGCAAACTTTTTAAAATCTAAAGACTTAAATAAAAACAGACAGCCTGATCTCAGAGCCCCTGTGTATTAAGATATAATCTCATAAATACTGGTACATCTTATAATAATCATTTACCCAGTGATTCAACAATACACTTGATATGTCTAAAAATCATCCAAACTTTGGGTCTACTAGTCTGTATTTTATTTCATTTATCGAAATGAATGGAAACACAACTGCATTATGTCTATTAAGCATTCGCCGCAATATAAATTCCTGGGTTCCTGTTCGGGGTTCAGTCAATCTGTCTCCAGCTGGCTGTCCAAATGAGAATTTTTATAAAGCATAAATGTTTCGTTATCTCAGACTTTTAAAAAACAGGCGGCTCCGTACGGAAAACAACTGGTTATCGCGGGATTCCGATTCGAACAAGTATGCATTTCACAAGCGGGTCCTTCTGTACATAGTTCAGAATACTGACGTCTTATGTCCGAGCTATTACACACCTGGCCTGCGCTTTTAAACCAGGCCTGAATATTCTCAGAGGAGAAAACCTGTTTAAATTTTCAGACGCAGAGACAAAACTTAATTGATTGTAAAGCCCATTTCGGTAAGAGAATAAAACTAATATTGTTTGCTTCAGTCCTATGAACATTGTACATTAATTGTCGTACACGTAGATAGATAGAAATATAAAATGCTACAATTTATACACACGCGGGCTCCTACACAAGCCCTCAAACACGTTGTAAACAAATATCATTTTTAAAAGGGAATTACTGAAGAATCAACTTGGAAATATTAATATTAAGGATAAAATATAAGGATTCAGCCCCTCCGTTTTAAAACATGCTCGTTTAACGCTTATAATAATCATGAATAGGTCTTACCATTATATTGACTATCATTGGTGCTCTGTGCAGAATAGTCTGTATGAACAATAATTACATCTAAACCTTTGGCCGGACACCAAAACGTCTGGTATTTTTTAAAAATGAGCCTTTGTTATGCGTAGATTTCTTTTAGCAAATGTCTGGCCTCACTTTAAGTTCGTTTTAAACTGAACCTGGAAGATACGAACTTATGTTAAAGTAATTATGTGTGAACATCTTTTGTGTCAGCATAAGGATTGAGCTGGACTAACAGCTGAAGTGTGAACCCCCCACCCCCTTAACTTCAGGATGCTGGAGCTGTTGGCGATGTGCTTTGGAAAGAGTGTTTTAAAGCGCCTTTCTCTATCCCCATAATGACTGCATGTTGAAGGCAATCTAACTTTTAGAAAATTAAACGCCTGCTTCCACAATATGTTTCCTTAGGTCCGCTGATTATTTAAAAAGGGCTTTTTTAGATATACTTTTTATACAAGTTATAAACTCAAGGATAGCTTTTTATACATAATTTAAAAGGGAACTGTTGCATACGTCTGTGTGATTTTTACAAGGCTTATATCGAACTATATTTAAAATGGGATGGAAAAGGGCTTGTTTTAGATATACTTTTTACATAAATTATAAAGCCAAGGATAGATTTTTTATATGTCTCAAATGTGCTTTAAAAGGTAGCAGATGCGTGACAATGATTTTAACTGGACATCCATGTATTGTCCGTTGTCCGGGTTCACGTCTGTGCCTTTGGCCAGACTCCGAAAAGTCCAATATTTTTTTGTTTTAGATATACTTTTTATATCAATTATAAAACCAAGGATAGATTTTTATACATCTCAAATGTGTTTTAAAAGATCCCTGCTGCCTATTATTTAACTGTGTGTGTGATTTTTAAAATCCCTTAACTTTAAAAGTTAAGTACAACCTTTACATATCATGGTAAGAAAGTCTGGGCTGTCACGAACAGTCAGCCCTCAGGGGGGGGAGGGGGTGTGAGCTTGCCCCCCATTGTTTGCATGCGATCTCGCAGGTCCCTCCCCCAGCGTGACACCCATCATCTTACAGATATAGGCCCTGGACAATTTGCGCCTGCACAGAACTCAGGCCCTGGACAGCTCGTATTCGAGGGCGGGCGCGTGCAGGGGTTTCTGCCTGCTCCGAGAGTCTCAGTATAGACAGAGAGAGCCGGACAGCATATATTTCTGTGGGCTTCGTGCACCCAGCGGTGTGAAGTAAAGGCTTTTTCAACGTAGAGACTGTCTGTGAGATGGAGAAGGCAGCTTGACTTTAAAGCGGTTTACAAATGATAAAGCAAAGGTTAAATAGATATTTTAAATAATAGATAGATAAATACAGAGAGTTCTTACCCAAAGCAGTAGAGGCAGGAACGGCTATAAGGCAGATTAGACTGGCTGGAACATGTGTGTATGTGGGCATGTCCTCGGGAGAAGTGGTCAAGGAAGTGGAAGGGGCCGTCATCAGGGGCTGCCTGACCGGAGCTGGGGGCAGAAACAGGGCCTTCATGCCTGGGGACATGGTGGTGTGGACGGCAGGGTCTGGATAGAAACTTGCACAGACATGTCGAGGGTCCTTCCGCAACATGCCTGGACATGTCCTCGGGAGAGGGGGGCCGGGGTAAAGAACAACAACAACAACAACATTTATTTATATAGCACATTTTCATACAAAAAGTAGCTCAAAGTGCTTTACATAATGAAGAGAAGAAAAATAAAAGACAAAATAAGAAATTAAAATAAGACAACATTAATTAACATAGAAAGGAGTAAGGTCCGATGGCCAGGGTGGACAGAAAAAACAAAAAAAAAACTCCAGAAGGCTGGAGAAAAAAATAAAATCTGTAGGGGTTCCAGGCCACGAGACCGCCCAGTCCCCTTTGGGCATTCTACCTAACATAAATGAAATAGTCCTCTTTGTAGTTAGGGTTCTCACGGAGTCACTTGATGGTGATGGTCATACAGATTTCTGGCTTTTAATCCATCCATCATTGTTGGAACATCATGGTGCTTTGGGTAGATGGTGGTGGCGCACGCCACCACCAACAGGACACCGGAAAAGGAAACAGAAGAGAGAGTAGGGGTTAGTACAGATTTTGAATGAATAGTTATTATAATGAATTAGATATACAGAGTATCAGGATTAAATTACAGTGAAGTTATGAGAAGGCCATGTTAAAGTAATGTGTTTTCAGTAGTTTTTTAAAGTGCTCCACTGTATTAGCCTGGCGAATTCCTACTGGCAGGCTATTCCAGATTTTAGGTGCATAACAGCAGAAGGCCGCCTCACCACTTCTTTTAAGTTTTGCTCTTGGAATTCTAAGGAGACACTCAGTTGAGGATCTGAGGTTACGATTTGGAATATAAGGTGTCAGACATTCCGATATATAAGCCGGGGCGAGATTATTTAAAGCTTTATAAACCATAAGCAGAATTTTAAAGTCAATTCTGAATGACACAGGTAACCAGTGTAGTGACATCAAAACTGGAGAAATGTGTTCGGTTTTTCTTTTCCTGGTAAGGATTCTAGCAGCTGCATTCTGCACTAGTTGCAAACGATTGATGTCTTTTTTGGGTAGTCCTGAGAGGAGTGCGTTACAGTAATCTAGCCGACTGAAAACAAACGCATGAACTAATTTCTCTGCATCTTTCGATGATATAAGAGGTCTAACTTTTGCTATGTTTCTTAGGTGAAAAAATGCTGTCCTAGTGATCTGATTAATATGCGATTTAAAATTCAGATTACAATCAACGGTTACCCCTAAGCTTTTTACCTCCGATTTGACTTTTAATCCTAATGCATCCAGTTTATTTCTAATAGCCTCATTGTATCCATTATTGCCAATCACTAAGATTTCGGTTTTTTCTTTATTTAATTTGAGAAAGTTACTATTCATCCATTCTGAGATACAAGTTAGACATTGTGTTAGCGAATCAAGAGATTTGGGGTCATCAGGTGCTATTGATAAATACAGCTGTGTGTCATCAGCATAGCTGTGGTAGCTCACGTTGTGCCCTGAGATAATCTGACCTAATGGAAGCATGTAGATTGAGAAGAGCAGTGGACCCAGGATAGAGCCTTGTGGAACACCATATAGAATATCATGTGTCTTTGAGTTATAATTACCACAACTAACAAAGAATTTTCTCCCTGCCAGGATTCAAACCAATTTAAGACACTGCCAGAGAGGCCCACCCATTGACTAAGGTGATTCTTAAGAATATTATGATCAATGGTGTCAAATGCGGCACTCAGATCTAAGAGGATGAGAACAGATAAATGGCCTCTGTCTGCATTTACCCGCAAGTCATTTACTACTTTAACGAGTGCAGTTTCTGTGCTGTGATTTGTTCTAAAACCTGACTGAAATTTATCAAGAATAGCATGTTTATTGAGGTGCTCATTTAACTGTATAATGACTGCCTTCTCTAGAATTTTACTTAAGAAAGGCAGGTTAGAGATGGGTCTATAATTTTCAAGAGCAGAGGGATCGAGATTATTTTTCTTAAGTAGGGGTTTAACTACCACTGTCTTAAGACAGTCTGGGAAGACCCCCGTATCTAATGACGAGTTTACTATGTCAAGAACATTATCACTAAGCACGCCCGATACTTCTTTGAAAAAATTTGTTGGTATTGGGTCAAGGGCACAGGTGGAGGGTTTCATTTGAGAAATTATTTTATGTAAATCAGGTAAATCTATCCTAGTGAAAGACTTTAATTTGTTTATTATGGGGTACTGGGGTTTAGGAGGATCCTTAGTGTTGGGGAGATATACTATGTTATTTCTAATATCAATAATTTTTTGATTGAAAAATACAGCGATAGCCTCACAGGTTTTACTGGAAGTACTTAGGAGGCATTCCTTTGAGTTACCTGGGTTTAACAGATGATCAATTGTTGAGAATAAGACTCTGGGATTACTAGCATTGTTATTTATAATCTTAGAGAAATAGCAGCGCCTCTCAAGACGGACTGTGTTATTGTATTCTATTATTTTAACTTTTAATATTTCATAGTCAATAGTTAGTTTAGTTTTCCTCCATTTACGCTCAGCTCTACGGCATGTTTTCTTTAAATCAGACACTCTTTGGGTCTTCCATGGTATAACAATGCTAGAAGATTTTTTAACTGTCTTTTCAGGTGCAACTAAGTCAACAGCAGCCCTCACTTTAGTATTAAATCTTTCCACCTTACTATTTACATTCTCCTCGCTATTATAGTTGGCACTATAAACGGACTGATTGGTTAGAATGTTTGAAAGTTTTAAAGCTGCTGATGAGTCAAAGAAGCGTTTTTTAACAATATGCTTCTCATGAGTGTTTTCTATCATTATTTCTATATTAAATAGTAGAAGAAAATGGTCTGATAGACCCGTATCAATGACCTGCTTTATATCAACTTTTAGTCCTTTAGTAATTACTAAGTCTAACGTATGACCTGCTTTATGTGTAGGCTGATTAACGAGCTGTCTCAAATCAAAAGAGTCCAGGAGGTTCATAAATTCTTTTACTTTCTGGTCACATTGATTATCTATATGAAAATTAAAGTCGCCGACTATTAAGAGTGTGTCATAGTTCGTAATTAAGATTGACATCAAGTCAGAGAATTCCTCAAAGAAAGACGCGTTGAATTTTGGAGGTCTATACACGGATAATACTAGAACGTGAGAATCTCCCTGAATAATAATGGCGAGATACTCAAAAGACTTGAATTTACCAAAACTGATAATTTTACATTTTAACCTGCTTGAGTAAATGTTTGCTAGTCCTCCACCCCTCTTTCCTTGGCAATCAGCACGAGTAAAACTGTAATCCGGAGGCGCAGATTCGATTAAAACAGCTGCGCCATCTGAGCTAAGCCACGTTTCACTTAGTGCAATAAAATCTATTTTTTTATCACTAATAAGATCGTTGATAAAAAACGTCTTGTTAGTTAAAGCTCTAACATTTAATAGAGCCATATTCAATGTTTCAGAGGAGCAGAGATGAATACTATGTGCGTTATTGATATATGGAACAGGAATTAAGTTATTTTTATTAGCGCCGCTCTACGTGTATTTTTTGTTTAATCTATGATATGTTTTTATAGTTTTAATACATTGTTCATCTAAAGTAGTAACTTTAATTAAATTATTGGTGTTTATGCCGTATTGCCTAGATTTTCTATGTGCATTAAGATTGGTTATTACAGTATTTATGTTGTGCACTTTTATGGAAGATTTTATTAAACAATTATCATGACCAAGCACAGGAATGGCAATTCGGAAGGGGTTAAAAGCAGAGATAGATAGTCAAGATAAACAAATTACCTTGGATATGTTTTCGGAGAGGACCCGGGCGCCGAAGCTATTCGGATGCAGGCCATCTCACTTGAAAAAACGCGGTCTTTCCCAAAAGAGGTCCCAGTTGTTGATGAAACCGATGTCTTGATTCTTGCAGAAGCCCTGCAGCCAGTTGTTTAAACCAAGCAGACGACTGTAGTACTCGTTTGATCGTCTGACGAGAGGGAGTGGACCCGAGATGAAGATCTTTGCCGATGGGGTCCTCTCCTTTGTGTCTTTAATTAATGCAGTGAAGTCTGCCTTGAGGATCTCGGACTGTCGGTGCCTTATGTCGTTTACGCCAGCATGTAAAACAATTGCTCCAACTGCCCTGTTCTTGTAGATCGCCGGCGCACGTCTCGTCACATCTCGGACACGAGCACCGGGAAAACAAGAAACAAAAGATTTTCTATTAGGGCAAGTGATATTGAGGTTCCTAACAATAGAATCACCTACCACTATTACATCACTAGGAGCTGAAGGCGAACTGGGGACGCTTAGAGGGTCAAACCTGTTCTGCGTTACGATGCTTGCCTGTGCCGATGGAGGTGTTCTGGCCTTGAACCCCCGCCTGCATAGCTGAAATACACCGAGGTCATCATCGGTGTCGCTCCTACGAGGCGCGGGGGTGAAGGTGACTTGAGCGGCACAACGCGGGGTTGATATTACGCTGATAACAGATGGCGAGGACGGTTTATCCAACAGCCGAGCCTTCAGATCTCTGAGGTATCTACGTCTGGACAGAAGTTTCTGAATCTGTTCATCGAGTGCCTGGAGTTCCTCGACTACAATTTCAACGCGATTCACCTCACTATCGGCCATTGTCCGCTTCTGTTTCTGCTTCCGCTTCCGCTTCGTGCCCTAGGAAGAATGAGAGAGGGGGCAGACATCCATCAAGTCTGCTCTTGACAGTTTCCTGGGGAAAACAGGATGTGGGGGCGGGTTCAAGGAAAGGTCAGACATCTATCAAAATGGGCGAGGCTTAATGACATCAATCCAAAGGGGCGGGGCTTAATGACATCAATCATTTCTTGCATTTTGACAGAAAGTCCCTGGCTTATACTACTCTGTAGTGTTTGATCAGTATTAAAATTTTGACTATGATATTGATATCAGCTTTTGGTGGCAAAATAGTTCAGGAGCAAATAACAAATAACTCCAAACCCCACTTCCCATCTTACTCCAGCCTTTTTCAGTTCTTTTACAGTACCAGTACAACACAAATCCCCTAATCTGCTGTAACTAGTTAGTGGACTGCCTGACCAGGAGACTATAATTGGTTAGGACTGGAAAGAAAACTACTACACATTCCACTAATGACTACTGGATAGTTACTGTCTGAGCCAAAGTTTGCCTTTCCTCTTCACACATGACTAGGCAGCAATGACTGGATCATCATGTTTTCAGACTACATCATGATAATTGACCTGTAGCTTCATAATATCCAACTATCTTTGCACTATCCTTTTACCTGCTGTTTTCATGCTAGTCTCTTCTTGCACATGTCTTCCTACATCCATAACATTTTTAAACTGCATGCTGTATTACAGTCTTGTTGATGCCCTGTTATTGTTAGATTTTTACTTGTCTTTTGTACAGTACTTGAGAGATTTGCTTTTTGTACTCTATGAGTACTGAATTGTGTGTTCATCTCTATTTATTGTTCCTATATGTGACTAAGAAATCCATTGTAGCAGTAACTGCATGAGCCACATGCATTAGTAACCAGCTTCAACTTGTTGTTACATGGGTCATTATTTTTTAGTTTTTGTACTCTATGGGCTACTGATTTCCCATCATTCCTTCTATCCTCATTTCTCTCTCCTCTTCTTCACAGGCTGAACTCTTGTGGTCTAACCTCCGAATGTTGTTCAGCTCTCTCTTTAGCCCTTTCCTCTCCACATACACGACTGGTTGAACTGGAAATGAACAAAAATAACTTTGAGGATTCAGGAGTTAATCTGCTGTGTGAAGGACTGATGAGCCCAAACTGTAAATTAGAGATATTATGGTGAGTAAACATGGAGTGAGTGTGTGTGTGTATGTGTGTGTGTTTTGGGGGGTTAAAAATTGTATTTTTATTGACATTGCCATGCGAATGTTAGAAATACCAGAATAAAAAATTACATCCCTAAATCAAATCAAACAACAGGATTTTGTATAAACAGTCAGATGGACATGAGCAGAGGACAGAAGAAAACATTTGAACAACTTTAAAATTGCTTGTGTGTGTCTAAATGCTAAATATTAGCCATGTTTACATCTTAATTTCCTTTAGACTCCTATTTTTTCTTGAAGGCAACATTATGGCACAGAGCCCATCTACCAGAGTGAGCACTCTCATCATTTCTAACCAGCCAGTTGTTTTATTTGTTAACCCCAAAACTGCCCTGCCTCACATTTGTCTTCTCTCTGATCTCCTCATATAAGTTCTATTTGTATTACAGAAACAGAATAAAAGAAAGCACTTTTGATGTTATAAAATGCATTTTACTACTGGACTGGTGTGTTATTCTATAATACTTTACAAGTACAGAGTTTAGCTCCAGTGGTTTACATGTTTACATGTTAGAGTTCGGTCAGGTGAAGTTAGTCATTCCCAGTCTAGAGAGTCAGAGCTGGAGTAAAATATCTAATGTCTTGACCCTAGTCTAAAATACGTGAACCAGATACATTAGACAACTAACAAACAAGAGGAGACAATTTAGCCTCTCGGTTGCTGACTTGGTTATTTAACAGCTAAAGTATTCTAATATCTCCTCCACATAGGTTTTAAAAGTTCTCAAGGTTTTCTTTGCTATGTTATGCATGGAATCAGAAAATTGGGCCAATTTACTAGTTCATATTTGAAAAACTGAACATAAGACAGTAGCTTCCCATCTCGTTCTGCTTTTATTTTATCAATTTAAAAATACAACACCTCTTTTATTTTACCGCGTGGGGATTCCTTATGTTATGAAGTTGTTAGGAAACTGTTTTTTATAATTACTAATATAATGGACCCTATTACTAAAAATTTGTGAATTTCAAGGCAATCTTGTTTTTATCAGATATTTAAAAAAATTGATGTCCAGCTGAATTTAGAGTTAGTGCTGCTTTCAATATTTAAGGAACTTTTTATCCTTAACCCTTCCATATTTTAAAGTATGCTTAATCTAATTGTGGATGACATTAGTCGATGGACCTATTCCAGAAGCATTGGTCACAAATCTGGAACCAGTGATAGCTGGGTTACCAGTGAACTAGGACAAACTCCCGCTTACTGAAGCTTGGCTCATTTAGTACCTACAGCCCAGCTTAAGGCACATATCTTTCAGATGTATATTGCAAATGGAGTACACAGAGCAAAAGCTTTCCCTGGCTTCCATCTTTCATCAACCCCTATCCTGTTCAATGGCCTGTCCTATTGTATTTATAAAAAAAATTAAGGATCATAAAAAGATGGTCAGACCATAAAAATGCACAATGCAGGAAAAAATGTTAAAAATAAAAACTTACATTGACAAGTGAACAAACAGCTGGGTTTGGCTTTGAACCAGAAATGTTCATGTTCAGTCGGAGAGTACTTGCCACCTTCTTCCTTCAAATAGTGATATCAGCATATCACTCTAATCATTTTAAGTAAATTGTTATGATTCAAAATGGGTTATTGTCCTGGCTAAGGCTTATTTAATGTATATTTAGCATTTGTACTGTTGTTTATTAAGTTTACATCTGTTGTTATTCTTGTTTTTATTTCTTCTTCTTCTTCTTCTTCTTCTTCTTCTTCTTCTATGTGGATTCAATGTGCTTGATCAGCCTTCTCCATATTTCTTGTACTTGCGGGTGTCATGCAAGCAGCAGCCTTTTTACTGAAGCTCCGCATTTCTCACTACAGTAGTTGTCTTTTTTTTCTGAACTTATTTACTAGTAACTAGTCTTATTTAAAATTAGAATTGATCTGGCTTTCTGGCTTGTCTCTGATAGAAGCCACTAGAGATCAGATAAGTGGATTGTAAATTAATTTTAAATTTACCGGTGAACTGCAAAGCAATGCAAAACCAAGCTCCAGCTTGTCAAGACTGCACTTCAAATGGGCTTTAAACTTGGATAGAGTTATGAGGAGGACCTGAAGGCTGTCTTATGTCTGCAGCACCTGGAACAATAAGAGATGCTAAGATAATGAAAGCAGGGTGCATAAAATACTCCCATAATCAGCTACTTGCACTCCAATCACAGGCGCCTTAACTTTACTGCAGGAGCTGTTTGTGCACAGACAGAGAAGAAGACATGGCAGCACGAAAGTTAAAACCAAAACACCCTTCCAAGAGCAGTGTCTCCCAACCATCCAAGAACAGTTTGGTGATCAGCAATGCCATTTCCAGCATGATGGAGCACCGTGCAATAAGGCAAAAGTGTTAACTAAGTGGCTCAAGGAACAAAATATCGAAATGTTGGGTCCATGGACAGAAAACTCCCCAGACCTTAATCCTATTGAGAACTTGTGTTCAATCCTCAAGAGGCAGGTGGACAAACAGAGACCCACCAATTCTGACAAACCCCCAAGCATTGATTAGGCAAGAATGGGCTGCTGCCATCAGTCATGATTTGGCCCAGAAGTTGATTGACAGCATGCCAGGGCGAATTGCAGAGGTCTTAAAAAGAAAGAACAGCAAACACTCCAAATATTGACTCTTTGCCTAAACTTAATGTAATTGTCAATAAAAGCCTTTAAAACTTCTGAAATCCTTGTAATTATACTTCAGTATACCATAAAAATATCTGACAAAAAGATCTAAAAACACAGAAGCAGCAAACTTTGTGAAAACCAATACTTGTGTCATTCTCAAAACTTTTGGCCATGACTGTAATGGCTACAATCCTGTGACTTTGGAATAAATGACCAGTTCCACTCGAAATAACAAGCTGGGCCTGCTGTATTCAAATGGCAGAGATGCCTTGAAGCATAATCTACTAGATCCTTTAAGCAAATCTGACTACAACTTGATTCATCTTATTCCCAGCCCCAGGCCTCTTATAAGACAGCAGCCTGTTACCACCAGAATACTGAGGAAGTGGAGCCTGGAGGCTGAAATCGCTCTGAATGACTGCTTCCAAATGACAAACTTGGAAATAATGTGCGAGTCAAATGTGGACAATATTGAGGAACTCAGTCACTTCATCATATACTATATTTACTTCTGTGTCAACACTGTGGTACTAACAAAGGCAGTGCATTGTTTTCCAAACAACAAGTTCTGGATTACTAAGGAGGTAAAAAGTCTCCTGAATGAGTAAAGGAAAGCAAGCGTATAACGCTAAAATAGAAAACAGACTCACTCAGAATAGCATGAAGGATGTCAGGAATGAACTGGATATAATTATTGGATTCAATCAATCCAAGGCTCAGGTGCTAAAAGGAGATGTGGACAAAACTAATGCTCTGAACTAATTTTTAAATGTATCTTCCCTCCCACTGCACCTTCTTCCTATGACCAGTCTCCCCACACAAATCCTACTACATCTATCTATCTATCTATCTATCTATCTATCTATCTATCTATCTATCTATCTATCTATCTATCTATCTATCTATCTATCTATCTATCTATCTATCTATCTATCTATCTATCTATCTATCTATCTATCTATCTATCTATCTATCTATCTATCTATCTATCAGCTTGGTCCTTCATATCTTATTTTATTTTATCCATCCACCTCTGCTTTTTCCCCTGTACTTCCATTCCCATCACTCTTTTGTCCACCTATTAATTGTTTCTCCTCGCCACCCCACTGCCTGCGCTTGGGAAAGCAGATCACAACCTGATTCTGCTTCAGCCTCACTACAAACCAAGAGTGAGGGAGCTACCTACAACCACATGCTCATTCAGGAAGTGGTCCCCTGAGGCAGAGAAGGCTCTGAGAGACTGCTTTGGAACTATGGACTGGTATATCCTGCAGGGGTCACATAGTGAAAACATTGAGGAGGTTGTTGACTGCACTACTGACTACATCAACTTCTGTATGGACATTGTAGTTCCAGTAAGAACAGTACGCTGCTATGCTATCAACAAGCCATGGATTACAAGTGACATCAAGGGCCTTTTGAACCAGAAGAAAAGGGCTTTTAAAGGCGGTGATCAGCATGAGCTCAAGTGCATGCAGAAGGAACTCCGAGTCCAGCTCAGGGCGGTGAAGGAGCAGTACAGGAGAAAGCTGGAGCAGAAGTTGCAGAGTAACAGCATGAAGGAAGTGTGGGATGGGATGAAGATTATCACTGGCTGCAGCTCGAAGTGGGGTACCACCATTGAGACAGACGTGAAGAGAGCAAACCAAATGAACAACTTCTTTACCAGGTTTGACCACCCTAACCCACTCTCACCTCGGAGTAATGGACCCACCACCCATCCTTCTGCTAATACCAACATAAGAGAGAGTTTCCCCCACCCACAATTACACCAGCCCAGGAAAGCAGAGAGCTGAGGAGACTTCATGCCAGCAAAGCACTGGGTCCAGATGGAGTCCCAAAGGTATCACGTCCTAGTGAGCTGAATGACTTCCGGCCTGTTGCTCTGATGTCACATGTGATGAAGACCATGGAGAGGCTGCTGCTTCACCACCTGAGGCCACAAGTCCGCCACTCCCTTGACCCTCTGCAGTTCGCATACCAGGAGAAGGTGGGAGCGGAGGATGCCATCATCTGTTTGCTACACCAATTACTCTCTCACTTGGACAGAGGCAGTGGTGCTGTAAGAATTATGTTTCTGGACATCTCTAGCGCCTTCAACACCATCCAACATCTGTTCCTTAGGGACAAGCTGACACAGATGGGAGTAGATTCATACCTGGTGGCATGGATCGTGGAATGTCTTGCAGACAGACCTCAGTATGTGCGTCTCGAGAACTAGAGGTCTGACATTGTGGTCAGCAACACAGGAGCGCTGCAGGGGACTGTGCTTTCTCCAGTCCTGTTCAGCCTATATACATCGGACTTCCACGTGCAAAAGTTCACTGACAACATTGCTATCGTGGGCTACATCAGGAGTGGGCAGGAGGAGGAGTATAGGAACCTAATCAATGACTTTGTTAAATTGAGCGACTCAAACCACCTACCCCTGAACACCAGCAAAACCAAGGAGCTGGTGGTGGATTTTAGGAGGCCCAGGCCCCTCATGGACCCCATGATCATCAGAGGTGACTGTGTGCAGAGGGTGCAGACCTATAAATACCTGGGAGTGCAGCTGGATGATAAACTGGACTGGACTGCCAATACTGATGCTCTGTGTAAGAGAGGACAGAGCCGACTATACTTCCTTAGAAGGTTGGCATCTTTTAACATCTGCAATAAGATTCTGCAGATGTTCTATCAGATGGTTTTGGCAAGCGCCCTCTTCTACGCGGTGGTGTGCTGGGGAGGCAGCATAAAGAAGAGGGACGCCGCACGCCTGGACAAACTGGTAAGGAAGGCAGGCTCTATTGTAGGCATGGAGCTGGAAAGCTTGACATCTGTGGCAGAGCAACGGGCGCTCAGCAGGCTCCTGTCAATCATGGAGAATCCACTGCATCCACTAAACAGTATCATCTCCAGACAGAGGAGCAGCTTCAGCGACAGACTGCTGTCAATGTCCTACTCCACTGACAGACTGATGAGATCGTTCCTCCCCCAAACTATGCAACTCTTCAATTCCACCCAGGGGGAGTAAACGTTAACATTATACAAAGTTATTTTCTGTTATACCTACATTTTTATCACTCTTTAATTTAATATTGTTTTTTATCAGTATGCTGCTGCTATCTATCTATCTATCTATCTATCTATCTATCTATCTATCTATCTATCTATCTATCTATCTATCTATCTATCTATCTATCTATCTATCTATCTATCTATCTATCTATCTATCTATCTATCTATCTATCTATCTATCTATCTATCTATCTACATGCCCATACCACTGCAACCCACTTTCTTGTACTTTCTTAAATGTCTCTTCCATCTCTGTTGTACCTCTGATTGTCTCATTTTTTCTGCCCTTTCCTTTGTAATGCTACATATCCATCTCACAATTTTAAATACTGCCACATCCAACTTCTCCTGCACTCCCTTTACTTCCTATATCTCAGCACCATACATCATTGCTGGTCTTACCACTGTCTTAAAAAACTCACCTTGTCCTCTGCTCTTGTTTAAAGTAGTTTATTTGTATTTGAATGCTGGATTTGTTTGATGAAGATTTGCCCTTTAGGCCAAAGTTATATTTTTGCTTCTTCTTCCGGCTTTGCCTTTTGTGCTCCTTGATTTATTCATTATTTTATCTTAAATTATTAATTATGAAGAAACTTTTTTTTAATATGGGCCTTTATATGTTTAACACTGATAACCCTGACTCTACTGATATTTTTTCAGTGTCACTAAACTTTAAAAGCCAGAGAGGAGTTGGAGACTAGCTAGGTTGGGGTGAGCTTTTCCTGGGCTGATCAGTGAAGACCCTGGATTGTTTTTTTTTTCTTTTTTTTTTGTCACTTTTTGAGGCCTACACCTACCTATCTTTATTCTTTGTTCTGGCTGGAAATTCTAGTGACTTTATTCTCCAATGTTTATAGAGTCTTTATTTACCCTGGGTGCCTGGATTCTGAATTAGTGATCATAATCCAAATTACTCACTCTTTTATCATCACGTTAGTAATTATGTTAGCATTACCTTTGGGTTCAAATTGATTTTATATTATAGGTTAAACACCAACAATCTTTAGAGTGAAATACTTACCTGAGGCCCTACACTGTTCTAATTGGCTCTTCTAAAGGATGGTTTACTATGTATTTAAAGGAACTGTTTAACAGCAGTGGTTTCATTTTACAAAGAAATGAAGGAAAAGAGAAAACCATAAACACAGAAATACAAAGTGTACATTTAGATAATTAATTTATGAGACTGACCTGAGACTTGATGGAAGTGCTTGAAGGGATTTTAGATTTTTGTTTTCCAAAGCCTCGGGACTCTTCCCTGTTCCAGGCTCAGGTTGAAGATGCGCTGTAGAGAACTCCCCAGCTCCAGCACACAGGACTTCAGCAGTAGTGGTGATACTCCATCTGGACCCACTGCTTTGCTGGCACGAAGTCTCCTCAGCTCTGTTGTGCTCAAGCTGCCTTGCTGTGGTGCACAACCAAGGATGTTGTGCTTGCTATTCTCTTTTTACTCTCTCTTTTTAATTCACACCTTGGCATGAAGAAAAGTGAATCCCAGCCATATTGTGTTCTCACCTATCTTACCCAAAAAGGCACATGTAATTGTTTATGTATCTTATCATGCCTAGATGTAAATTGGCGGTCATTTTAAAAATAATATTCTGTTCTAAATATGGCTGCATTGACCTGAGAAAGCCTCATCTCTAGTTTCCTAAACAAAGGCTGAGTCACCTGTACAATCAAATTATTGCACATGGGTATGATGAATTTAAAGCTACAATTACAAATTTATATTGTATGTGAAGCAACCGATGGACATACATAATGTATACTGTATATTAATGGGTATAGGTTAAGCTATGTTTAGTGTTTTTTTAGGGGGAATGTAAGGTGTTGTCTAAGGACATTTCAATATACTTAGGAAGGTAACTGTCGAGTAAGATGAGAGTCTATTATTCTTTATTTTTTAATCCTTGTACTATATGCTTGTGTCTGTCATTGTGTCACTCCCTCAATCCTTACTTCTCTCTCTGTCTCTCTTCTTCTTTAAAGGTTGGTGTCATGTGGTCTTACCTCAGGATGTTGCTCAGCTCTCTCCTCAGTCCTTTCAACTCCACACTCACCACTGATTGATCTGTGGCTCAACTATAATAACCTGCAGGATTCAGGAGTAGATTTGCTGTGTGAAGGGCTGAACAGCACAAACTGTAAACTAAAGAGACTGAGGTGAGTAACAATTGAGTGTGAGTTCATGTGAGTGAACAAGTTTAATTATGAACATTGAATTGTGACTGTCAAAGGCACCCAGAATAAATGTGCTACTTAAATCAGCCCAGACTGCAGTTTCATATAGTATAAAAATAGGTAGATAAATGCGGTGACGGATCTGCTATGAAACTAATGAAGCTTAAACTTCATGGTCCCTAATCACGGAAATACCTGCCCTTCTCAGTTCCCAGTCGAGACTGGAGTTGACATCAAGCCATGCAAAGCAAACTCCTCTGTATGATATTCAGGGTACCCTGCGAGATTAAACACCTCCTTCTGGGAACAACACAAAACTCTGCAACCTTCAGGGTCTTGTCACGGAAAGTCTCCCACATCACATTAAGATCTGCAGTTGCACCTAAGTCTGCTAGTTCCTCACAAAATCTGTGCGCAAACTAATTAGAAACAGCCTGATCTTGAAGTCTGGCCAGGTGCAGCCTCATTCTTCTAGTAGGTGGTAGCCTACTGGACCTAGGCTGAATTTTCAGAGTAGCAACAACAAGTCTGTGGTCAGAATTCACAAACTGGGCACTTCTGTAAACCCTGCAATTCTTTAGGTGCCTCCAGTGTCTGCCCTCAATGATATGATCAGTTTCCTTCACTGCACCACCAGTATTGGAGTACCAAGACCAATGAAGTGGCTCAGGGTGTTGGAACCAGGATCCTGTGATCTGCAGCCTCTGACCTTTTGCAAAGTCAAGGAAGCTGGAGCCATTTTCACCATGGTTGCCAGACCTATGGGGACCGATACAATGCTCATAGCCTGCCCTGTCAGTGCCAGTAGTTGCATTGAAGTCACCTACAACTAGAGAACTGTCACATCGTAGGCACCTATCAACCACCAAGTGCAGTTGTGAATAAAATGTCTCCCTCACGAGATATCACTCACCACTGTCGGAACATACACTGAGAAAACAGACAAGGCCCGAGGAGTGCCGTAATCTGAGTCTCATAATGTGTTTGTTGAAAGGAGTGACATGGGACACCATCAGAAGGAGCCGATCAGTCACAGCAACAGCTACTCCCCAAGTATGGCAGCCATCAGAGCAACCAGACCAATAAAAGGTGTACAAACCTACAGAGATCTGGCCAGTTCCTGGTCTGCACACCTCAGAGAGTGCTGCCACTGAAATGCTGAGTTTGCGAAGATTCTCCAGCAACAGAGGAAGATGATCATCATGCGGGAGAGACAAGACGTTCCATGCACCTACCTAGATAGGTTGCCTCAAGTTGGGACCCGATTGCTGCTGTGAAGCGGGCAACACCTCAGCACCACACCAGTTCCAATCCTCAACAAGTCTGAACCCATTAGCTCTCCGACAATTTTGACTGTTCCAGGGATGAGGCTCCCAAGGGCTTTCCCTCATCCCCTTCATAATGGGAGAAGCCTTCCTATAGGGTTGCTGCAGCAGAGCTACTGCCACGGAGAGCAGAAGGACTGCCATATTGTCTGCCATATTCTGAGATCATATGAAGTTTTTATGGTGGCTGGGGTGCCAATCCTGCTTATACCCTCCAGGTTTTCCTTATAAGTTTACTAAAAATATAATTTAGTAAAAATAACAACTTCTTTTAATGTGGAGAACAGCTCTGTGAATATTTTAATGGATAAACACCCTTAAATAATACTATTGTATTAATAAATTCTTAATCTGCAGTCCCTTTTAGTAAGAGGGACAATTGGTCTTGTCCATTTTGAGTGTTGCGACTGTAAAAAAGAATACCTTATTCAACAAGAAGTTCTAATGACTGATCAAGGTACAGGGCTTGCTTTATATCGCTGCAGTTTAGCGTACTTTGTACATTTTTTCTGGCTTTAAAATTATTTTTATCATTAAATATTGATTTCAGGAGGTAGGGAACCTCAGGGAATCCAATCTAATTGATATGTTCTTTGCATATTATCTCTCTAGCAATGTTACTTTTGTCTAATAATATATTTAATGTTTGCTGTTTTGCCATTTTGGTTTTTGAGATTGCTGCCATTTTGTGGCTCTATTGATGTGACACAATGGTCAATTACAAGGGGGGAATTTTCACAGAAGCTGTGCTCATTATAAGTTGGTGCTGCATGCAGATGACATCCTAGATTGTGAATGATTCCTGAAAATACACCTGGTATGTGGCTCCTGTAAATTCTTATGACATTATGACTATGTTTATTTTGACTTTGCATTGTGTTTTGGTATTAACAATCTTTCCTTCTGTTTTTGACTATTGTCTGTTTCTGGCTACACTATCTGCTTGCCGCTATAACACTGCATTTGTGGCCGGCTGATTTCAACTCATTGATAGATAGATAGATAGATAGATAGATAGATAGATAGATAGATAGATAGATAGATAGATAGATAGATAGATAGATAGATAGATAGATAGATAGATAGATAGATAGATAGATAGATAGATAGATACTTTATTAATCCCAAGGAGAAATTCACATACTCCAACAGCAGCATACTGATAAAGAAAATATTAAATTAAAGAGTGATAACAATGCAGGTATACAGACAGACAATAACTTTGAATAATGTTAACGTTTACCCCCCCGGGTGGAATTGAAGAGTCGCATAGTTTGGGGGAGGAACGATCTCCTCAGTCTGTCGGTGGAGCAGGACAGTGACAGCAGTCTGTTGCTGAAGCTGCTCCTCTGTCTGGAGATGATACTGTTCAGTAGATGCCGTGGATTCTCCATGATTAACAGGAGCCTGCTCAGTTCCCATCGCTCTGCCATGGATGTGAAGCTGTCTAGCTCCGTGCCTACAATAGAGCCTGCTTTCCTCACCAGTTTGTCCAGGCGTGCGGCGTCCCTCTTCTTTATGCTGCCTCCCCAGCAATTCATTCAATAACAATTCATTACATTTATATAGCGCTTTTCTCAGTACTCAAAGCGCTATCCACACAGGGAGGAACCGGGAAGCGAACCCACAATCTTCCACAGTCTCCTTACTGCAAAGCAGCAGCACTACCACTGCGCCACAACCGTCTGATAGAACATCTGCAGCATCTTATTGCAGATGTTGAAGGACGTCAGCCTTCTAAGGAAGTATAGTCAGCTCTGTCCTTTCTTACACAGAGCATCAGTACATATAGAATTAGGACTTAACTGTAGAGTCCCCTTCAATAGTCATTGGTGTTCCCCGGGATTCTCCATTTTTCTTGAACACCTCTGCATATCTGGCCAAGTACATTTCACATAGTACTGATGTATTGAGCCAAACTGATGAACAATGGTAACATTTCTAAAAATATATATAAATCCTTGACACATGTTTTTAGGAAGTCACTGCACACATGGGAAATTACAAAAGCCTGGAAAATGGCAAATATTATCCTGTTATATAAAAAGGGTGAAAGGGCAGATCAGAGCAACTATAGGCCAGTAAGCTTAACATGCATCACAGGAAAATTAATGGAAGGAATTATTAAGGATAAGATTGAGCAGCACATGGCAAGGACACGAGATTTTTTTCCATCTTCAAATGGTATAACTGATATAACATCAGTTACCCACTGACTTAAAAGAGGAGAGTTAGGATTCTTCCATTTGAGCAAGATAAGTCTACGTGCAAATAGTGTAGTAAAGGCAATCACAGTTTGTTTGTCCTTCTCCACTTTAAGCCCATCTGGAAGTCCAACAAACACAGCTGTTGGTGGGTTAGGAGGGATTGTGACACCAAAGCTGTCTGAAAGGCATTTAAAAATTTTGGTCTAGAATGATGTTAATTTTGGTGAATGCCCAAAACATGTGACCCACTGAGGCTGCAGCATTCGCAGTTTGGATCTTGCCCTAGAAACATTTTGGACAATTTAAAAAAAGACAAATGTGCTCAATATATAATTTTGAGTTAAATAATTGTATGCTTTGCACATATGGAGCACAAGTGAATTCTCTGATTGCTACCTTCCACTCCTTTTCTGAGATGTTGAGTGAGAGATCTTGTTCCCCTGTCCTCTTGGATCTTTGAAAGGGAGGGACTGTAAAATGGTTTTGTATATTGCAGAAAAGCTGTCTAAGTCCTCGAAAGTGAGCAATATTTTTTCCAGCATAGAGGTAGGTGGGAGGTGATGAAAATTGGACAGGTCCTGTTTAACAAAGTTTCGAATTTGAAGGTAGTGAAAGAAATGTGTTGCTGGAAAAATAAATTTGGAATGTAATTGTTCGTAGAATGCAAAGACGTTGTCTAACTACAGATCACTAAGTGATTTAATCCCAAATGTTTTCCAGATGTTAAAAACTGCATATGTTTGAAAGCGTGGAAAATGGTGGTTCTCGTGCAGAGGTGCCACAGATAAAAGCTTCTTTATCTTAAAATGCTTTGTACATTGGTTTCATATTCTGATTGAATGAAGCACAATTAGGTTGTTAGTATATTGGCGATAACTTGCATTTATTGGGGCACAAAGCAAGGGATATAAAGAAGTACTGCAGGATTTTATTTCTATTGCAGACCAAGCCAAGGGAAGGTGTCCAATCTAATATTGTGTGCGTGAGAATTCACTGGAAAGAGCACACTTTTAGTCAAATTAATTCTGAGACCAGAAATCTTTTGAAATTCTGTTAGTGCTGCTAGGACTGCAGGCACAGTATTTTGTGGGTCTGAGATATACAGTACCAAATCACCTGCATATAGAGAAATTTTCTGTTCAGGTCCTTCTACGATAATCCCCTTTATCTCATACACATTTTGACAGTGAACTGCCAGTGGCTCAATGGCGATTGCAAAAAGTAGTGGTGACAAGGGGCATCCTTGTCGGGTACCATGTTTTAGTTTAAAGTAGTCTGAATTAATGTTTTTAATACAAACTGTAGCTTCTGGATTGGTATACAGTAGTTTGATCCAAGCACAAATGTTCAGGCCAAACCCAGATTTCTCCAATGTAGTGAAAAGGTAGTTCCATTCAATCACATCAAATGCTTTTTCTGCATCCAAGGATAATAATATCTCTAGGGTGTTTAAATTGCGGGTGAATATATTACATTAAACAGGCGTTGAAGATTGGAAGCTAAGTGTCTGCCTTTAATAAATCCAGTTTGGTCTTGTGATATTACCAAAGGCAGCACTTTCTCCATCCTTCTAGCTAGGACTTTGGAGAGTATCTTAACATCATTATTCAGAAGTGAAATTGGTCTTTATGATGCACTCTGTAATAAATCCTTATTTTGTTTAGGAAAGACAGTGATTAATGCTTAGCGAAAAGTTTGAGGTAGAATTTTATTGTCTCTAGCTTCTGTGAATATCTATATTAATTAATAAAAGGCAAAGCCCTCACTGACTGACTGACTGACTCACTCATCACTAATTGTCCAACTTCCCGTGTAGGTGGAAGGCTAAAATTTGGCAGGCTGATTCCTTATAGCTTACTTACAAAAGTTAGGCAGGTTTCATTTCGAAATTCAACGCGTAATGGTCATAACTGGAACCTCTTTTTTGACAATATACTGTAATAGACGGCAGCTTGATGGCCGTGGGAGGCGGAGTTGAGTGTCACGTCATCACGCCTCCCACGTAATCACGTGAAAAGACTGTGAATGCAGTAGGGGGAAATGAAGTAAGAGCCGCAAACAGCGAAGAACAAAAAATTCATTAAACAATTGAGAAGGGAGCGAGTGAAGCATACAAGCATCTTCATAAGGGAAACAAAGCACCGTGTAAAACGTAAGTTTAAATTAAGTTTATTGAAACGCTCCCGTTAAGGATTGCAATAACATATTCGCGAGATAAAAGAACGCAGTAGGGAGAAATGAAGGAAGAGCCGCAAACAGCAAAGAGCAAAAAATTCATTAAACAATTGAGAAGGGAGCGAGTGAAGCATACAAGCATGTTCATAAGGGAAACAAAGCACGGTGTAAAACGTAAGTTTAAATTAAGTTTATAGAAACGCTCCCGCTGCGGATTGCAATAACATATTCGCGAGATAAAAGTTTAATGAGAAGACACGAGGTATAAACGAACCACACGCCGTGGCGCAACGTTAGGGGCAACCATTTCAACCATTCTATGATCTGCTTCTCGCAACTGAAAGACGGCACATGGCGGATGTTAGCCGACTTGCTGACCGCAACGTTAGGGGCTTCAACTCTGGTGCTGACGATAGAGATTCGATTCCCGAGAGGGGATGCAGTGAGTGTGTATGCCTGATGATCCCAGAATTAGGGAGAAACACGTGTCGCATACTCTTTGCATTATTTGAAAGTAAACTATTAAAACCATTCTATGATCAGCTTCTGGGAACAGAAAGAGGGCACGTGGCGGATGTAAGGCGACTTCCTGACCAACCACAAGTGTAACCTGGCAGGTAACCACCCATACAGTAGTATGTAGACGTGACGTACTATATGTGTACCAGATTTCAAGTCAATAGGTGAAACGGTTTGCGAGCTACAGGTGATTTAAAATCCTGGACAGACA